>NW_027494976.1:0-247263 GCF_021521415.1 Bidens hawaiensis
GTTAAGAATGGGAGAGCACTCCCGCCCCTCACGCCCTCAACTACCAGGAGGCGGAATGGTTCGCCAAGATTTCCCGGATCTAGACTCCGGTGTACCGCTTTGCGGAGTCCGGGATGGTGATGCTCGGGATGAACCGGGTGTGGAAGGAGGCGTCACAAATTCCCATCGTCCTTGAATACGGTTTGAACTCTGTCCCTTACGGTATGCTTCATATTATCTGTTAGTTTAGGGTTTTTGTTCTAACCGTTTTTTCTTTTTGTTTACAGAGGGAAACGACTTGCAGTCTCTCCTGCAGCCGCGGGAGAGTGATGGTCCCGCTCGGCATGGGTACTCGTGCTCTAGATGAGAACGAGTTGCCTATCCTTGAGCAAACGGCGGATCGGTTCGTGGAGGTCTACCCGCCAGGCCACGAGATCCTGAGCGCCAGGCGGCCAGGTAAAGAACTTTGACCCTCGCCCTCTCAACGCTCAAACCTCTGCGGAGTTCCTCTAATTTTGTCATCTTCTGATGAGGAATCCGCAGATGGTCCTTTCTTGGCGAGGAAGAAGAAGGCTGCCGGTGAATCGGTCTGACTCAGAGACCGAAAGCGGAGGCGGCGGGGAACCCAGGTGGTGTTGAGACCACTGCTCCGGAGGCTGAGACGACTGTCACCTCCGAGCAGACCAGGACGACGACGGTGACCGATATGAAGAGGCCGGCTCCATCGGGTTCGTCCCCGCCTGTTCGCACCTTTAGGCTCAAGAAAACCCGTAAGTACAAACTTCCTTTACTTTTAACTACATATCTTTCCGCCATTATACTTATATCTTGTCTTCGTGTAGGCGTGGATGCTACCGCATTCCAGAGTGGAGCGGGAGGGAGCAGTTCTGGACCCATGAAGGTAGGTTTGGTCAACCTACTTGAGGCGATGACCCAGGCGACTGCGCCTGCTTCAGTTGTTGGTTCAGTTGCTCACCCGGTTGAGCCAACTGTTCCAACTGTGACGACGTCCCCCGCCGCTGTCAGTGCCATATTCACTGATTCTTTCACTGAGCCGGCGGTGAGTATTTCTGTGGATTCTTCCACAGCCGCGGCCGCGCGTTGTGAGTTCACCTCCGCTGGTTTCTACCACGGCGGCCTCCGCTATGCCTCCTCCGGCGCCGGCGACTACGGTCGGTCCTTCAGGTATGTCCGGTGTTGGGGCGTCAAGCCAATCTCTGCCTCCTTCCCATCTGCCTGACCTCTTGGATGGATATCCGTTAGGTTCGGGTGATGGGTTTGGCGGCTACAGGCATGTTGTCGACCCTACAGGTGCGTAGGGTTATTTTGGCCTTTTTAATATTTATTTATATATGTTTTTTATTTATCATCTTTTCCTAACTGCTTTTTGCTTTTGCAGTGTCGGATTCCAATGAAGTGTATGTTCCACGATGGAACATCCGCCGAGGATCAACCCTTCGGACGCCTGTAGAATGCGTCGAATGGGCGCGCCACGCCGCCCCCCGCTGGTGCGCTGGGGGAAGCCATGTCCAGCTACCAGGAGGGTAGGCTGTCGAATGAACTGCGGATTCTCCTTGCCCAGATGCAGCCGCGCGTCGAGTTACTTTGTCGTGAAAACGACAAGTTAAAGACGGCGCGTAGCCTGGAAGTGGCTTAGGCGCGGGCCATCCGGGAGGAGAACAAGAGGCTTGCCGCAGTGGCTGCGGAAAAGGAGAAGGCCTTCCAGGCCCTTGAAGTTGAAGTTCAGGCCCGTCTCGAGGCCCCCAAGCTGTTAACGAACAGCTTCGGCTGGCTAAGGAAACTGCACGGAACGCAACTGAGAGGGCCACCAAGGCTGAAGCTTGCTGAGCCTCTACGCATTGAGAATGAGGAGCTTAAAGCCAAGCTAGAGAGGCTCCAGCAGGCTCATGATGCCTTGGCTATGGAAGACGCCAAGAAGCTCCAAGAGATCTTGGACCAGAGGGGCGTGCTTGACCACACTGAGCAGAAGCTTAAGGGCGTTGAAGAGGCTGCTGCTAAGGAAGTGTTGCTCGCCAACCTTAACAAAAGTGAAGCCGAACGCGCCCGTAACCAAGCTCAAGCTGCCCTCCAGGAGGCTTTGGTTGCCAAGGAATGACTTCTTCGAGAAGCGTTGTCTCAGGTATGCGTAATTTCATAATATCTTTACGCTTTTCTTTGCACATAGAAAAGGTTTTGATACTTGTATTTTGTTTTGTAGGTTGTGCATCGAGTCTTCACGGACACATCATATGACGATGCCATGAGCGCAGCCCTCAACGCTTCTCATGAGGATGGGGAAAAGGCCGGCTTCCTGCTTGGTCTAGGGTTCGTTGAGAAGGGCATCCCGCCTTCCAACTTCCCTTTATATGATGTGGATACTGAAGCTGTATATGACCAAGCAGTGAACCAGTATGCCGCCTTCCCGCATCCGTTGGTGGAGAAGGTGAACGAAGTTGCTGCTGCTGATGATGGGCTAACCATTCTTAAGACCTTCCTTGAACCGCCACAACCAACTGATGGTGCGGGTACAAGTGGGTTTGGAGGGAGTGGTCCTGAAGCTTGAACCTTTAGATCCCTTCCCACTGTTAGGATAGGTTTACATTGTATAGATTTATATTCTTGTAGGCGGGTAGTTACCCGCCATTCTTGTAATACTTGAATTATTATGGAATACAAATCTTTGTGCGGGTAGGACCGCTACTTTCAGTGGATGACTTGCTTTATAAACGTTATACGACTTGCTCATGCATACTTTAGTTTAAATTAGCAACTTTCCAAGTGTTCTGAATAAGTTAACCTTTGAACGTGGTAGATAATATGTTGAAGTTTGCTTCCTCCTTCGTGATTGTGCGGGTAAGACCGTCACTTGCACTTAGGATGGCTAAACTTTACCTATATCTGACCTGCGTGGAGGTTTTCCTCATCTTCGAAATTTTCTAAGTGTTTAGAATAAGTTAACCTTTGAACGTGGTAGATAATAGGTTGAAGTTTTGCTTCCTCTTTCGTGATTGTGCGGGTAAGACCGTCACTTGCACTTAGTAGGATGGCTAAACTTTACCTATATCTCACCTGCGTGGAGGTTTTCCTCATCTTTTCGTTAGAAATTTTCTAAGTGTTTTATAAGTTAACCGTTCGAGCGCGGTTGTCAATAGGTTAGTTCGGTTTCCTCTATCATGATTTGTGCGGTTAGGACCGGCACTTTCATTTAGTGGGATCACCAAACTTTACCTATAACTGACCTGCGTGAAGGTTGTCTTCATCTGTTTTTTGTGCTTACTCGGGTTTTGCCGCCGTCCACACGCAACGATTTCTTACACATTTATGCGGTGAAAACCGGCATCAGTGTTTTGAATAAATTAACCGTTCGACGCGCGGTTATCAATAGGTTAGTTCGGTTTCCTCTATCATGATTTGTGCGGCTAAGACCGGCACTTTCATTTAGTGGATGGCCGAACTTTACCTATGACTGACCTGCGTGAAGGTTTGTCGTTTTTTGTGTTTATGCGGGTTTTGCCGCCGTCCACACGCAACGACTTTCCACGTGATTATGCGGTGAATACCGGCATATCAGTGTTTTGAATAAGTTAACCGTTCGACGCGCGGTTGTCAATAGGTTAGTTCGGTTTCCTCTATCATGATTTGTGCGGTTAAGACCGGCACTTTCATTTAGTGGGATCACCAAACTTTACCTATGACTGACCTGCGTGAAGGTTTGTCGTTTTTGTGTTTATGCGGGTTTTGCCGCCGTCCACACGCAACGACTTTCCACGTGATTATGCGGTGAATACCGGCATATTAGTGTTTTGAATAAGTTAAATGTAAGACCATCAGCATCAATGTGGTAAGGAGAATCATTTCCATTAGAAGTGGCTCTGGCCTTTCTTTACAAGTTTGGAATTGATCTACATGCAACCTGTGTAATTGAGCTCCCTTCCATGTTCTTGGGATGGGAGTGTCATCGAGCCTTTTGAGCCGATATGCACTTGGTTCGGAATCTCGTTGTTTACGCAGTATGTAGTCTCCAACATTGAAGCTGCAGTTTTATTCGTGTTTTCCCCAACTGGGGTTCTACACGCATCAGCCTGCTCAGCGTTCGTTACGCCACGAGGTGCGCGAGCGTCCCATCTCTGACAAATGCTTCGACGATGTCCTTCAAGTCTGTGCATTCTTCAGTGTTGTGGCCTTTTGTCCTGTGAAAGTCACAGTATTTGCTCCGATCAGCATTGTGACGATGTCGGATTATTGGAGCCTTTGGCCATGGGAGCTTCTCAGTGGCGAATATCTCGGTGACGCTTTTGGTGAGTGGCGTCCATCTGGAGTTATGGTTTGACTGTACGTTATCCCTTCCGCCTAACCGATGTTGCAAGCCGGATGAGGTGTCAAAGTTACCCTTGACTGCCAAATGCCTAGCTTCCGCTTTTTGTTTAGTCGGGCGGTAAGGACGTTGTCTTCTCTTGTTTTCTGGGTGTAGAGGTTTGTGCTCTGGGGAGATCTCTACCCAGTTGCTTCTCCGTTTCCGCAAAGCGTTTAGCTGCTGTCATGATGGCATCCCATGTGGACGGCATGCCATCTTTACCCGTTAAGGTGCGGATGAGCTCTGGGTCTTTCGCGCCCTGGATGAAAGCAGCGCGAACAAGATCTTCGCTAATAGTGCCCAGACTTAGCTTCTTTGAATTGAAGCGCGTGATGAAGTCTAGTAAAGACTCATCTTCCTATCGGATGCAGTTGAGGATTGTCCATTGCTCTTCGGTATACTTTCTTTGTTGGCTGAAGTGTTGGCTGAACTTCTGTTGGAAGTCTGCCCAATCGTAGATGTGGTGGACCGGTAGACGATCGAACCACGCTCTAGCTGCCCCAACAAGCGTCATTTGGAACATGTAACACCACGTAGGTTCCGTCCAATTACTGACGGTTGCCCCCGCTATGAATCTGTTCAAATGATCATCTGGAACAGATATACCATTGTAAGTGCCGATGTTGGACATCTGTTTGGCACTTTTCGGGGCGATTTCTTCCGCAATGTCCCTTGCAAATTTGGACGTTCCCGCATTTGCAGCAGTTGGTCTAAATGTTTTGGAGAAATCACGTGGGTTTCCACCCGCGTTTTTTGGTTTGAAGGTTTCTCCAAAATGCCTTCTCGGTTGGGAGTCCGTTTCCTTACGCTTCCTTCTGCCCTGTGACGAGGGTTTGCGTCACTATCGGATTCCTCCGATCGTCCAAGTACTCTCCGAATTCATCAGCCTGTTGGAGTGAACGTAAGCGTTCATCCAACTCAGCTTGGAATTCTTTTTGACGTGCTTCCGCCCACGCTTTAACTTCATCGAGTGTTTGGCGGGGAGCCTCGTTCGTTGTCTCTCTAACTGGGTATCGGTGAATCCCAGTGAAAGATTATTTACTGCACTTGCCCCAGCTCGGGTAACTGGGGTAGCGTTCGTAAAATTTACTACACTTGCCCCGCTTGGGTAACCGGGGTAGTGTTCGTAAAACTGTGTAGTCGCCGGTATTCCCCCCAGTAGCTGGGTTGTGGTTACCGGGGTTTCTTGGTCACTCGTTGGTTTTTGGACCGGAGTAACTTTAACCATCTTTCCAGAAGTTTGAAAAAACTGAAAAAGAAGTAGTTTTAGCTTTTATGCACGGATGGCGCCAATGAAGAAACACTAATCGACCCCGGGCTGATTACGGATAATCTGGGGTTAAATAGATGTTTCCCACGAGGGGTTAGATCCGGCCAAGATGGTTCTTCTGATGACCTGCAAAACAGTCACCGTGAGCTCGTCACTGAGAAGGGGGGGGGGTACCTCCTTGTGACCACCCTCCGGCGTGAGAATCAGACTAGATTGCTCTTGAATATAAGTGTATATTAAGAGAATGACTAGAGCAGATATCAGGTAATATATCAAGATATGACATATGAGATAAGATGATACCATTCCAAGGTGTTGGAGTATTTATAGCCGAATGTAGGTTTCCAAGCAGGTACAGCCGGCTGAATAGTGTTCCTGTTCTGCCAACTGTGGGCTACGCACATGCCATGCTGGTGGTTGGTGGATAGGCAGCGGCTGATAGTGACCAGGCCGGCTGTGTACTATTCCTGTTCCACCAACTGCAGGCCATGCACGTCCTCCGACAGGTTGGTGAGTAGGCAGCGGCTAATAATGACATACAGTACAAGAGCGTGCTGCTCGTCATACTGTTGTCAGTGAACTGTCGTATCCTTGGTCAGATCTTTTGTCCATACCTCGTCAGGTACAGTACAAAAGATCCTCCAGTATCGTACGGACTGGCTCATTTGAGCGGGAGTTCTCCCGGCTTTGTGCGGGAGTGTTCCCGGATTGCCCACTCCTTCTTCAGGTGACATTACTGAATTATTTAAGAGTTAAGTGCCTTGTGCGTGTAGCTTTGCTGCGCAGGTAGTCTTCCCTGATGGCTTGTATCCGCAGCTGCGGGAACAGGCGGAATACTTCACCATTGGGAGGCTTTTCCTGCGGGAACAGCTTGCGTACTGCGCGTAAGGACGTCACGTGTCTGAGCATGATGGGTCCTGCGGGCCCAGTTGGTTTCTACGCAGACGTCCCTCTTCAAGGGGTTGCGAGTTTAGCCTTTGCGCAGACGTCCCTGTTGAAGGTGAGTCTTGCGGGTTCAACTGCGCAGACGTCCCTCTTTGAGGTGAGTCTTGCGGGTCCAACTGGGCTCTGCTGGGACCTACCTCTTCAAATGGCATATCAATAGACACGTTCAAAAGCTTGTTTGATACTAGAAAACCATAACTGCTTTGTGGCTTGATAATATTGTGGAAGGACATTATAAGAAACTGTTAATTCTCAGTAGTTTCGTATGTATTATGATGTGGAGTAAAATTATATATACACTAGCCAGTTGCCCGCGCGATGCAGCGGTGTATGCGCAAACGTACAGGTGTTAGTACATTTGTAACATCGCAACGGTATGTGCATAACCCGAGGTGGTATGCATTTAACGTAGCATCGGACGTGTAACCAGTGCCAATAAGCGCGTCACATAACGCTTATGCGCAAGCAATCCGATATGTATAAACAATGTCATCCGCGTAAATGATGCTTGAACTCGTGAAACTGGTGGCGACAATCAAGAAGGAAAGATGAAATGTACAGTAATTTCAAATAAACTAATGTTTAACCCTATTCATTTTGACGAACATGTTCTGACCCGAAACGTTTAACTCGAAACCCGTTTTGACATGACCCCTTTCATCTAAACCCATCCTGACATGAACTAAATTACCCTTTTTGTATAAACTTGTTCCAACCATAACTTGTTTCGATACCATTAACCAAACCTGCCCGACCATTGCCAGTAATAACTGGTTATCACGTAGCGTGTTAGTTTTTTAAAAATTAATATACTATAGCAATATTATATTCAAATTAAAGGGAATAAAATGCTCGTTTTTATGGTGTAATTTTTTAGAAAAAATATTTACCCCTTTCAATCTAAACCCATCCTGACATGAACTAAATTACCCTTTTTGTATAAACCTGTTCCAACCATAACTTGTTTCGATACCATTAACCAAACCTGCCCGACCATTGCCAGTAATAACTGGTTATCACGTAGCGTGTTAGTTTTTTAAAAATTAATATACTATAGCAATATTATATTCAAATTAAAGGGAATAAAATGCTCGTTTTTATGGTGTAATTTTTTAGAAAAAATATTTACGTGTGAAAAGTTATGACTATTAAAAAGTCGTGGAGGTAGGTGGTTTCGAATGAGAGGAAAATGTGTAATTATTTATAAAATTAAGACCCAATTACAAATTTTGTCCTTTAAAATAAGACGAATTACGGTTCGTGTCCTTTTTTTAGTTTCCTTGCAGGCGGTGTACTTTAAACTTTTTTTTTCTACAAGTTTTGTCCTTTACGCTAACTAGGTTAGAAAAAGTCAGTTAAATCCCCTCCCGTGAGGTGCATGTGAAGGCATGTTGGTCTTTTTGCCTATCCTGCAACTTCTTCTTCTTCTTCTTCTTTTTGCAGATCTTTACCTTCCCCTCCTTTCTCTCTTATTTCTCTCTCTACGCCACCACCATCACCATACCACAACCACTCCGCCCATGGAGTGACTAAAAATTGGGACAAAACAATTACGAGGCTTAGATCTGTAAACAATCTAGCAAAGAGGATAAATCCGCCATGGCTGCATAGTTACTTACCGGTTGCCATGTGAAAGCGCAAAGTCAATCACATGACCATCCGGGTTGCCCCGCCAAGATACAGATAATCTCAACTTTGTTCGATTTCACTCAGGCACATTGAAATAATATCATCATCATAGCCAGTTAGTACACGGGTAATAATAATAATAATAATAATAATAATAATAAGCTTAATAATAATGTAGACAGTAGTAGCAGCCATTGTCATAAAATATTAAGGGTTGTTGGTTTGTGAAGAAAATCATTGGCGTGATGTTTGACTTTAAAAAAAGTCAAAATCGGAGTTGACATAGAGGAGGGCAACCACCCTTAAAACCAATCCCCTCTGAAATCGCCTCATTTCGTCTGAGTGAATTTGTTAAAATAACAAATCGGAATGCACACCAGATGTTTGACAATAACGTCTTCTGTTCTCGGTAATCTTAAATGAGGAGTTGTTCCATGAATCCACTCCATTGAAGGGGTGTACATATCATAAACTTCATCAGGGTCGGGTGGTGACGCGTTTCTCGGGACTATACCGGGATCTCTACTAGATGTCATGAACAAAAATATAGGAGTGGTCGGAGCTGGAGCGGTGGTGGCGGAGCTGTGGTGGTGGCGAATAAGCAGTGACGGAGATGGAGCGGTGGTGGCGGAGCAGTGGTGGTGGCCGGAGTGGTTGGTGGCGGCGGTGAAGATGGATCTGGGTTTGTGGGTTCTCCGGCGAGTTGGATCTGGAAGATGGATCTGGGTTTGTGTCTTCTCCGACGAGTTTGACCGGAATCTGGGTTTATGGGTTCTCCGGCGAGTTGGATCTGGGTTTGTGGGTTCTAAGCAGTTTGGTGTTGCAGGGTGGTCGGGATAAGTGGTGGTCGGATCTAATGGTGGTCATAGAGATGGTGACACTTGTTGGTGGGGATAAGCGGTGGTGATGTTGGGTGTTGCAGACTTGCAGCCTTGCAGGTGGTGGCGGTGGTGATGGTGGCCGGGAGAGCGGTGATGATGAATCTGAGATGAGATGGAGATGGGTTGGAGAGAGAGAGAGTTTATTTTATAAATATTAATTATTAAATATATATTAAATATATTTTAACCACTTCGTTGAAAAGACCAAAATACCCTCACATGCGCCTCATGTGAGGGTATTTAACTATAATAATAATAATAATAATAATAATAATAATGTAGACAGTAGTAGCAGCCATTGTCATAAAATATTAAGGGTTGTTGGTTTGTGAAGAAAATCATCGGCGTGATGTTTGACTTTAAAAAAAGTCAAAATCGGAGTTGACACAGAGGAGGGCAACCACCCTTAAAACCAATCCCCTCTGAAATCGCCTCATTTCGTCTGAGTGAATTTGTTAAAATAACAAATCGGAATGCACACCAGATGTTTGACAATAACGTCTTTTGTTCTCGGTAATTTTAAATGAGGAGTTGTTCCATGAATCCACTCCATTGAAGGGGTGTGCATATCATAAACTTCATCAGGGTCGGGTGGTGACGCGTTTCTCGGGACTATACCGGGATCTCTACTAGATGTCATGAACAAAAATATAGGAGTGGTCGGAGCTGGAGCGGTGGTGGCGGAGCTGTGGTGGTGGCGAATAAGCAGTGACGAAGATGGAGCGGTGGTGGCGGAGCAGTGGTGGTGGCCGGAGTGGTTGGTGGCGGCGGTGAAGATGGATCTGGGTTTTTGGGTTCTCCGGCGAGTTGGATCTGGAAGATGGATCTGGGTTTGTGTCTTCTCCGGCGAGTTTGACCGGAATATGGGTTTATGGGTTCTCCGGCGAGTTGGATCTGGGTTTGTGGGTTCTAAGCAGTTTGGTGTTGCAGGGTGGTCGGGATAAGTGGTGGTCGGATCTAATGGTGGTCATAGAGATGGTGACACTTGTTGGTGGGGATAAGCGGTGGTGATGTTGGGTGTTGCAGACTTGCAGCCTTGCAGGTGGTGGCGGTGGTGATGGTGGCCGGGAGAGCGGTGATGATGAATCTGAGATGAGATGGAGATGGGTTGGAGAGAGAGAGAGTTTATTTTATAAATATTAATTATTAAATATATATTAAATATATTTTAACCACTTCGTTGAAAAGACCAAAATACCCTCACATGCGCCTCACGTGAGGGTATTTAACTGAGTTTTTCTAACCCAGTTAGCGTAAAGGACAAAACTTGTAGGAAAAAAAGTTTAAAGTACACCGCCTGCAAGGAAACTAAAAAAAGGACACGAACCGTAATTTGGCTTTTTTTAAAGGACAAAATTTGTAATTCTGTCTAAAATTAAAATTAACAAAAGAAGTTGAAGGACCATTATTGTAAATTATTTTTGTATGTGTAAAGACTATATTATCCCTATATTTACAAAATTATATGCATTACTACTTGTATAATGTACCATAAAAGTGGTACCTCTTAAAATTTAAGATGTCTCTCACTCCTATATTATATATATATATATATATATATTGTAAATAAATAATCTAAAAAATTATAGTTTGAATACATATATACGACTTTTATAAAGTGATAGTCACATATATATTCGTTTTTTGTATTATGTCTTAAGTCGGATATCCAACCAAACGAACATAACACGAGTACAAAATTTAAAGCTTCGAGGATGCATATATATTCCTGATTTTGTACTCTAGCGAATTGTCCTAGCTAGGTTATATTCCCAAGTATTCTTTCATGCAAATATAACTAACTAGTATTTTCAGCCCCCGCGTTGCCGGGGGATGCTGTGACAAACTTTTGGATTCGTGTTTAGCGACGAAAACCATAATAGTAAAAAGTAATTAACCAACACAGTTTGACACAAAAAAATCTTAAAAAAGTAAATGCAATTGCTACTTTGGTGCAGATCATGATCATAGACTTATATGGCCACTTGATTAACACCTTCAATACCTCTTCGGGCGTCAAGCTTTCCAAGTGTGAACCGTCAACCCGCAAAACTTTTAAGTGTACAACGATGAAGCAACATGAGATTGCGTTCTTCATTACCCACAACACTCAACTTGCAGGAGCATAAAATTTGGTTCAAACCTTGTAACCCAAGCTCTTAGCCAACAAACTGAAAAATGATAAAAAGAAGCATTTAATTAAAGTTTAACCAATTTGGTTCACACTTTGAAGTGGAGACCATAGAAAAGCTACTTACTTGGTTTTGAATCGACACGATAAACATCTTAGCCGCCAACCACACGCTATCATCTTTCTATGCATCTGAGTATAATATAACCAAAGAATTAAATGCAATTGAAAATAATAAAATTCTGCTTATTTTTGATATACCTAAATGAAAACAAACCTAGTATGGCTCTTAAATGCTCCAAAAGTTGAGTACCAATATTTCTTGTAGATGACCATTTAATTAATATTTGAGAATAGCAAAACACACACCTGTTTTGCATATATAAACCAAATTATACACTAAGATTATATGTGAAGTGCTATTTATATTATTATTATTAAAACATACAGAAGACTATAACCATGTTCAAGGAAGTCATAAATTGTAGAATAGAAATAGTACCTTTGAAGGATTGCATGATCATACCCAACTTGAATCGATAACCTGATTAAAACGAAACAATTACCCATAAGCATTAAACCATATCAATACTAAATAAATGCGGTGGAACAAAACAGTACCTTAAAAGTAGAAATTGCCCAAACTTGCATAATAACATTTCTGCCACATTTTACCAACATTATAAATATAAAAAATAGCAGGACCTGTACTCAATTCAACAGAACAATTACCCATATGCAGCATGATTAATCCAATAACAGCAGGTAATCACATATTCAACAATTTCATTTTGTCACAAACTCAAAAAACTACAAAGCAATTCAGTATCGTCGATAAACTGAAGCATCTAAAAAAGTGATGATCAAATTAGCAATATGATTTTAAAAACTATAATCACAAATGTGAATAGTACCTGCTATGTTTTGACCGTCAGGGCATTTCCCGTGTTGACAAAATGCTGTCCGAACAATCACATCATACAGTTGATCATCACGTTTTCCAGACTCTAATTCATCCGATACTTTTGATGAGCTTTAACTATAGATATGTAGTCTCCACCTAAAGCAAGTTCTTGAAGCATTCAAATACTGAAATAGATTTTTCAAGTTTAACATTCCAGAACTACTAAATGATCTGATCAATACAAAATGTAACTGATCTGTTCCAACAGTAGTGCGTAAACTAAATGAAAGAAAACCAACCAACAATCAAAGGCTATTAAGAAACATAATCACACATAGGCTCAGATACATGATCATCATAGCATTTATCAACCCTACCGAGTCACAATTATTGTCTACTACTGCCATAGACAGCTGTATAGCCGCCGGCCACAGTAGATCGGAAAACATTTAAGAAGACAGCAAGACACCACCAATCCACCGCCACCAGGGGTTCTGAATCGGAACCCGGCAACGATAGACGATGGCCGACCTACGATTGGACTCTCCGCCACCACAACGGCAACGCCACCTAGGGTTCCCAAATGGAACCCATTAACACTAAATCTGACCAATGACGGTGGAGTAGCATTGCGTTCCGGCGCCCACCTTCGTTGCAAAGAGGGCAGATATACAAACCCATCAGCCTACCAGACCACCGCCACCGCCACTGCCATCTAGGGTTTCGAAATCGAACCCGACAACAGTAGGAGACGATGATCGATATTGCTCCTGAGACGGTGGTGCAAATAGGTTTTCATCAGAACCTTTGAGAGAGATAGAGAGAGTGTGTGTGTGATTATAGTGATTTGCAAAACCAAAACAACAAATTGACAGGTAGCATTCATGGACAGATGTCAACAGAACGTGTAAGTGAGATGAGGTCAGTAACGTACACACATTTAAAGCTCAAGGTACAACCTCTTATGCATGAAGTTAGATGAAAATATTAATATATAAATGAGCGTTTCAAAACATTTGTAGCGTTAAAAACTTAAAAGCATTTGTAGTGGATTCAATCTATTTCTGAAGATATCATTAAAAAACACCAACCATAACACCATTTTCAAGAGGATTTTTGGAGATCCTTGGAAGAGAAAGACGATGAGTTGGAGAATAGAGATGATGAAGTGGTTGAGAGGATGCGAAGTAAAATTTTTGGTGAAGAACGTGTATGTGAGGGGACATATAGGAGAGAGGAAAGAGAATATAGGAGAGATAGTATATTTTGGTGGGTTATGTGTTTTGTTAGCATTTAAGAACACCATCCAAAAATCTAGAGAAAATTCCTAAAATAGCCCATTTTAAAGAGAAAATTCTCAAAATAGTCCGTTTTCCTCAAAATCATTTATAATTTGGACTGTCAAGATGCATTGGGAAAAGATAAAAATAAAGACGAAATTTCGAAAGAAAGTCAGGTAAAAGACGAGATTTGGGAAAATAATGTCGGTAAAATCCAAATTATTTGTAATCTTGGAGCAAAAGTTCAAAATTTTCAAAAACTCTTTACTCAAACAAACCGTCTTGAGAGACTATTTTTTTATGTTTCCTACCTTTCCCGTCCAAATTTTCAAATTCTTGAAAAATTATATTTTTTACAATTATACCCCTGAACCACCATCACCACCTTGAACCACCACCATCACCTTCAAGGTGGTGATGGTGGTTCAGGGGTATAATTGTAAAAAATATAATTTTCCAAGAATTTGAAAATTTGGACGGAAAAGGTAGGAAACATAAAAAAACAATTTCTCAAGACGATTTGTTTGAGTAAAAAAGTTTTTGAAAAATTTGAACTTTTGCTCCAATATTACAAATAATTTGGATTTTACCGACATTATTTTCCTAAATCTCGTCTTTTACCTGACTTTCTTTCGAAATCCCGTCTTTATTTTTATCTTTTCCCAATGTGTCTTGGCAGTCTAAATTATAAAAGATTTTGAGGAAAAAAGTTTATTTTGAGACTTCTCTCTCTAAAAAGGGGCTATTTTAGGAATTTTCCCCAAAAATCTATCTATTGGTGATGCTCTAACATTTATAAAAAAAACAGTTTTCAGTAATTTTTAAAATCAGAAATTAAATATTGTTTTTGTTAAGCATCTATGGTTATATATGAATTCATCCATCCAATATATATTGAACCGTGTTAATGTCATAATAGAAATTTAAAATTAGTTTTTTGTTCTCAAATTTGAAGAAAGCAGAACTTATATGCTCTAATTGCTATTATTAATTTATATTCATCACTACTTTAGTTATTTAAAAGACGTATACGAAGTAACTAATTTCAAATTCAAGTTGCAGCTTTTGTGCATGTGTACGTTAGTTACTTCGGTTGTTAAGATTAACTTATGTGCATGTATTGTAACATTAGGATAATAATCAGTGTTATACACGGGTGAAAAATATATTAAAAAATAATATAAAATGTAAAAAACATATTTAATCAACATAAATATTTGACATAAGTTTTTACCAGCAGATATTACAAAAGATGTTAAACTATGTCTATAACATAAAAAGAAAATACTTTATAAATAAATAATTCAGTAAACAAGGAATAATATAATATAAATGAACCATTGTACCTGAAAAAAATAAAAAAACACATTAGTAACAGATTTTGTAATATTATTTGAAAACTAAGCTTACAAACACATGACATGTTTAAACTTATATTTTCACCCGTTTAGAGTTTTCGTTCACAAACCTTTTGAAACAAAAAATGTTGGTTATAGATTAGGCGAAGAATCTGGTTACAAACGATGAGGAGCGTTATGATTTTTGAACGAAGCATGTGCCTTTTAAAAAAGAAACGATGAAAAGTTTAAACCTAGTAAATTTAATAAGTTTTTTAATTATAACAACAATTAGAATAATTAATATCATAATTACATTAATAAGTTACAAAATTATAAAAGTCAGAATACCATTGATTAAAATTTATGGTGAATATGTTGAAATTAGATTTATGGAACGTTGATGACATGGAATCCTATGTGGACAACCTAGGTGAAGGATATGTGGACAAAATTATGTTACTTTAATATATTAGTTAGATTAGATGCTCGTTAAATCAATTACTACGGTTTGACTAATATTATACCAAATAAAGGAATGTTTTAAATATAATAAACTAATATTTTAATTATTATAACAGTTAGGTTCCTATTCATATATAATAAGATTTTCAAATTTTAAATTGATAGGTCATAAAACTAAATTAATATTAGTGAAACTTAGAAAAAGACGTATTAGGAACAAAAAATCATAATATATAAACATAATTTTAAGTAACAAACATATTAAAAATCATATTGATTAACCGATAATTTAAAAAAATCATACCTTTAAACCCTAAAAAGATTAAAACATAAATTGATTAATAGGAATATTAAAATATCAAATCTATTAATTGTTAGTATAAAAAATCATGTAGTTAAACCCTAAATCCAATAACAGTGAATCAAGTTGATGTTATTCTTCACAAAAACCAATTAAACACTAAAATATAAATCATACCTGATAATTGCAAACGATGAACATATTTGATGTTGTTTGGATTATGAAACCGACGAATCATGAAGAACCGGTTATAGATGAGACGAAGATTCTGGTTACAAACGATGGGGAGCGTTATGATTTTTGAACAAAGCATATGCCTTGTAAAGAAGAAACGATGAATAATTTAAACCTAGTAAATTTAATAAGTTTTATAATTATAATAATAATTAGAATAATTAATATCATAATTACATTAATAAGTTACAAAATTATAAAAGTCAAAATACCATTGATTAAAATTTATGGTGAATATGTAGAAATTAGATTTATGGAACGTTGATGACATGGAATCCTATGTGGACAACCTAGGTGAAGGACATGTGGACAAAATTATGTTGCTTTCATATATTATTTAGATGTGAGCAACTTCTTCTACTAGAGTATATACCAAACAAAAGCCTCTTTGATCAACCACACACCCACAATGGAAAGGCTTCTTGTTGTCTCTCATGGTCGAATCGCGTATACATCGCCTTAGACATTGCTCACGCCCTCAACTACCTCCGCTCAATGTCAAATCATCCAATATCCTTCTCGTTAACGACGATCATGCTAGCTAAACTTGCAAACTTTGGCCTATGCAAATTAGGGCATGATGCTTATAAGCTAGTGCTCAAAAACCAACAATTATATGTGGGCCCTTAGGCAATGCTGATGCCAATTAACTAACACAGGGGTCTTGTATCACTTAAGAGTGATGTTTATAGCTTTGGTATTTTATTACTTGAGCTTATAACTGGGATGAGATCATTACAAGGCTCAATAACTCTAGCTGAGTGGACGAATAAATGTAGAAAGCATCAGGACATGGATGTAATTATGATGAGTATATATGCTGAATCCGAAGCTAAATGATCAAGTAAACATGGAAAAACTTAAAGTTCTAGTCCATGAATCCATGTGGCCAACATGGCATTGCTAGAGAACTCGATCGCAAGACCCAACAACAAATATGGCTGAAATTGCGTATAGGATATCGAGTTGTATGGAGCAATTACCTGAAACCAATTTGCATGTATGATTAGGTTTTGCATGGCCCAAACAATGGAATATAATCAATTGCGACGAACATAGAATTTTGTAAGCGAGTTTACGACACTTCTCTAATAATCATAAAACTCACCGACATAAAAGCTTTACAATGATCTTATATTAATTTATGCTAAACACAAACCTAAACCTACTATAACTCTAGCTTAATTTAGCTCATAAATTACATAACTAGCTTAATTTGAAATTTCAACTTTTAAAATAAACATTTTGGATTTAACCTAATCCTTTTGAACCGTTTTCTTCTTTGGATCTAGGTCCGAATTAGTCCAACAAATTCATTAGTGGACAGTGTTTTCGAAACCCTTGTAGCTTGCCATGTTGTAAGCATTAGTTATATTATATCTTATTCGATAAAGAATCCAGCTACAATAGAAAAGTATATAAGCGGGTAACCAGTCGCGTCACAATCTATTTTTGAATAGTAAAACCGATCATACTGGCTATGGTTCTTCGACATTAATGAGTTACTGTGCACGACCAATTAAAAAAACATAACTTCAGTCTTCAGGGGCAATTGATCAATTCCTCCTATATGTTTTATGTTTTTTATTTGATGGATAAAGTTTTAAAAAACTTAATATGATTCACCAACTACGTAAACACACTCACTTTGGATGTGTAAAAATATCACACACATTATATGCACACTAATGTGTCAAAAACGACGTAGCACTAGAAAACAACCCGAACTTATATGGAAAGTGCTGTCATTGAAGTGATTGTGATTTCTAACTAAAATTCTTATTTTAATACGGAGTGAATGATCAGTCACTTGGAGCAGGTGACATATGGTTGCCTACAGAATACAGATCAATCATTTATTAATTATTACCCTATTACACATGAAGAAAGTGAAGAAAAATTTAAAGTCAATAATATTATAAAGACTAAAGAGCGTATTAAAATCAAACACAAAGTTTGTCTTAGAGTACTTGAGTCCAGCCCATAAGTTGGATCCACAAAATATCACTTTTGTGGGAAGTTTGGCTCATTTACATAAACAACAAATATAAAGATATCAAATCTACGCATCATCCTCCACTATATTTATATCTGGGGAAAAAAACAAATGTTTTTTTTTTGTGTGTAAATTATATACCAACTTGAACAATGTAACGCACAAAATCCAAACAGAACCCGATTTTAAGACCGGTTTTGTGAACCCCGGTTTGAAAGCCAACCAAGCCGAAGAGTTAAAAATTGGTCTCTTCTATATTTAAAAAATCGGTGATCTCGGTTTAAACTTGGTTGTAAACCAGTTAAACCCGATCATTTCCCCTAAAAAACCGTGTTGGAACCTGAAGCGGTTACTTTTGTAAGGAGCACAACTTGCTAGATAATATATAGTCCATGGCATGTCTATAGTTTGAATGCTCTCAGCCCTAATCCCAAATAACTTGCTTTTCACAAAGTTTATTTTGAGACAAGACACTAGATAGAAGACCCTCAACAATCTTGCTAAATTTTGAGCATTGGACATGGACTATTCTCCAAGAAAAGTTGAGTTGCTTGCATATAAGAAATGAGAAATTAGTATAGGGATCTTAGCCCCTTGCGTAACACTTTACTTAGGAGAGTACGCCTTCGTTGGGTTGCTATTAACAAAGATAGATCGATCTTTCCCATACACAACGACGGTTCCAAGCAAGATGAATACCAGAAGCTCGGGGCTCGATGAAAGAGAAAGTCTCGGCATAGAATTGATTGCTACTGTGGCCAATATCACGAAGAATAAAGAGATACCGTCTATACCCAAATTAAAATGGATGTTTGGTTGGGAAGTGTCTCTGTCCTTTTCACTTGTTATTACTCTTTTTGTTCATTTTTTCTATCAGGTATACATATCGACTTTAAACAACTCTCACCAATTAACGCCATTTATCCGAGAACTTCATGTGCACCTTAATTCGCATATATGCCATTTATCTGAGAACTTCATGTCCCAGGTAATTACCTTTCGCTTCCCGCCTGTAGAGAACTTGAGGTTTAGAAATAGAGCACGAATTAAATCGAGTTTGAGATATACAAAACATCATGAATCAAACCGACTTCAAGCTTGAGTTACAGTTGCAAGCTAGTGGTTCTAATTTTTGACAGCTTACATATGCATTCTTTTGGTGGTTACAGTTGCATGGGCACGGGAATTGTATGGAAAGCTTTGAAATGTCACATCGCAAGGAAACCACGGGATGGGTAAATGATGAGGCACGATCGGACTTTGTAAGTAAATAACTTTCATCAAACATAATTTTGTATGCTCTTATTTATGTGGGTGAAATTGATCCGATCTCACTTTAAAACACTAAAAGTTGGAAATTTAAATCTTTTAAAGTGACTTCGGACTATTTTGACTAATTTAAACTAAAAATTGGATATATTGTGTTGGTTTCGGGTCATCTGACTAATTTAAAGTAAAAGATTGATATATTAAGTATATTAAAGTTGGTTCGGGTCATTTGACTCATTCAAATGACCCTAACGCACTTTAATAGATTTAAAAGATCCACCTTTTAGATTAGATTCCGGTTCCACATTAAACAACTCAAAATATGCAACTTTTAAATTGGTTAAAATGACACAAACTCACCTTAATAGACTAAAAGTTAGTATTCATTTATAGTATTGTTGCTTTTAGAGTCGATTTCTTGAAATTTTGGGAATTGTTATCGTTGATTATTTATAGTTTATCATGTTGGTTAAAGATTTTACAACAGCTATGCTGCTGAAATTTAGTAAATAATTTAACATATGTTACAGAAAATGCAAGGCGAGCCCGATGACTCATCACCAATTGATTATATTGAGGTCATGAAGCGTGCCATAGGATAATGCAACAAGACATGGAGCGACAGTTTAAACAACGAATGGAGCAACAACTTGAACAAATTCGTAAGGACTTTGAGAGAAAATATCGAGGTGGTAAGCATTGTGGTGAACGTGTTGGTGATAGTAGTGGTGGTGAAGATAGTTAACTGCCTTGTTTACTTTTTATTGGTTTGTATTTCAACTAATTCGGGATAGTTTGGTTTGTAATGCACTATTAACTTGTGATATTTTGGTTGTAACGCACTATTAACGATGTGATATTTTGGTTTCCAGTTTGGTTTGAAATGTTTCAGCATGTTTTTGTTTGATTATTGGAGTTTTAAGGTTTAAATAGCTGGAAATAAATTTTTAGAAAAAATAAAACATAAAAAAAGGTGGACTTATAGCGATGATTTATTGTTTCTACAAGCTTATATCTATACAGACGACATGTTGTCCCTACATACTTTTATCTATAGCAACGACATGTCGTCTCCATAAGCTTGTAGCTATGGAGACAACATGTTGTCTCTACAAGCTTTTACTTATATCGATGACAAGTCGTTGCTGTAACATAAATAATTTAATATATGTACATATTTTTAAAATTTAGTAAATATTAATAAAATAAAATAAATATTTCTTATTTATTTTTAATAAATTTGTGTAAGAACTTGTAGAGACGACAAGTTGTTGCTAGATAGTAACATATAGTGACGACACTTCTTGCGACGACTTTAGGCACATATTGCAACGAGCCTGTAGAGATAAAGGTTGTAGCAACGACATGTCATTTCTGTAGGCTAAAAAGGCCTATAGAGACAACATGTTGTCGCTATAGACCTTAAAATAGTGGTCGCTATAAGCCAAAAACCTTGTAGTGATAGCTTTTGATTTTCGATTCCCCCCCACCCCACCCCCACCAACATATCAGTTCGTTTAACATCAGTGGATCGGCCATCAATAATACTTATGCCCTGAATGAATGTAGATTGTGAGTCACTGATAAGTGAGCTTATCACCATCTTCAATATGTTAGCCAAATACCTTAGAAACTACCATAGATATGCATCCAATAAGGTTAATAGGCCTATAACTAGTTAAAAGTGTTGGCTCTTTTATTTTTGGAACCAATGTAATGAACTACGAGTTGTTTTTAATAGGTAAACATTAAATTTTAAAGTTTGAAATAGTTATACTGTGAAATGTTTTTAGTATATAGATACGTATGATATTTTAATTAGTTTGTAAAGATATAATAAATGATATTTTAAGTTTAAGTTGATTGTATATAGTATTTTAAAAGTTGTAGCCTTGTAGGAATACTATCTGAATCACCACGTTGCAATGCTGAAGCGAAGCGAATTTAGTCGGTGTCGTGTAAGTTAATTAATTTCTGACAATAAATTAGTAAATGCGCAGAATAGTACTGATACTTTTATAATGAATGATAAAAATAATATATTTAAAGCGATGTATAGTCGGTTGGTAAAACCGGTATGGTGCACCTTCAAGTCATGCGAATTTGATGGCTATCAGAACTAAACTAAAAAAATAAATTTGTCAGCATACAAATATAACAATTAACATATATATCTAAAGAACAAAACTCGCCCATTAAGACGGTGAACCAACATAAATTTAGACGACATTAACAGTAGCGTCAAATAGTAAACATAAATTAGTAACTCTCATAAAATTACATATGTTCTTTCCAAAAGCACTTTTTTATATTATACAAACATATTTTTAAAATAAAAAAAATTAGCTTACATGACACAACCAATGGCCGCCACATGTTCCAAATATAAAGTTTGCACTGCTATTAACAATTTAACATGACATATTTATCATATACAACTGCACTCGGTACTTTCTTTTTCCAAAAGTAATGTAAAGATATAAAAAGATGCTTTCTAGACTAATTTGTGAAAAAGAATTAAGTTCATCAACACGTGTACACAAAAGAAACTCTTATGAACATATTTTTCTTTATGTATATGTGCACGTATGGCTACAGTAACTTAGGATTTATAATAAAAAAAAATATTAAAAAATAAATGCATACAATAGTTATCTAACAACTATTATAGCAATGTTTTGTTCATTCAACTTGTGCGTTTTACCAAATATATATATTCTTCTATTTCATTTTCCTTAAGATTTAGGGGGTTGTATTTCTAGAAAGTAACAAATGTTAATATGACTTAGAATGAATCACACCTTATCATGACAATAATGTGTTGGTACTTGGTACTATATATTTTGTTCAGAATGTTGGTACATAGCAATGTGGGTGTCTAGCGGCATGTCATGCATTGTCGTAAGTTGGTCCGTCCAACTTATTACATGATTTGTCACTCTTGACGGAATTTTATTGTACCATAATTAATCGTGTTTTATCTTCTAAACTTCCCCATCGATTATTGATAGTTTATGACTTTAGAGCTACGATTGTTATTAACATGCAACTTCAGATCTTCAGTGGTTCGAACAAAGGTAATTAACCCTAACACCTCTATCAGCTTCGTTATTAGTTAATTGTTGTTCTTAATATAACATTAACATCCTAAAAGGTGAACTATGTACGTAAATAAAGAATCATCCTTTCCACTTCATGGCTAATATTTTATCGATCAATATTCTCCATTGCCGTAATGGAGATCGTGACACCGTGTCCCTCTCAATTCGAAGACTGCACGTGGAATGATATGAGAACAAACAATGGACTTGTGAAAAAGGCAATTATTGTGGGATGGGGACCATGGACCATGGTCTAGGAAAGGTTGTTTTGATTGTGAAAGACGAGTTAACGGTATGATTAATGTTTTTTTCATTAAACTTTAAATTTTGGGATGTTATATTTCCACACCAGGCTCATTTATCAGACGCTAGCATATATGTCAGGGCCTGTACGAATTGTATTGATGCTTAGTTTTGCCTGTTGTTCAAGATTCACCGTGTCGTATACTCAGGACGTCTTAGCACGTTTATCATATAAAAATAACAAAACTTAGGGTAGTTTTTTTTTTTAGAATTTATTTTGAAATCCTATTACAAGTTATATTTTTTCAATTATAGAACATAAAAATAAAAATATACGACTTGCATATGACTAACTGACTCGTATACAAATATACAATATGACTTGTATAGATCTATACACGGCTCTTATATGCTTATATGAGCCTTATGTGCGTTTTCCATTGTTCTACTAATTCATGACATGAAACAAGCGTCTTATGATGGGTGATCAGTAACAAACCAGAGGCTATAAGTTCAACTCTCTAGAACAACAAATTACTATAGGGTATTTGTAGGATATTGAAAAATAATCTAAAGAAAATAACAATGTTTTAATATGTTATTGAAATATGGAAGTTGGAACATATTGGAAAGGAGTGTCGTTATTAACGGCAATATCCAAATTATTGGTAAGATATTGAAGGAAGCATAACTAACAAGTGTCTGTTCAAGAAGCATTCAAAAAAGATGGAGGATATCTTGACGAGGACCTGTGGTGGTGGATCAACAAACTTTTTCTCTTAGAATATAATCAAAAGGATGGACTGTATATATATATATTCCGTGCATGATTTTAGTTATTTTATAAAATTGCAATATCTATAATATAATAATATATATAAACGAAAACCCAAAAATCCTATGTGTCGCGATATGGTCGCTCTCCCCCCCCCCCCTTTTTATGAAAGCCACCAGATTTCTTGATTTTTAAATGGAGGCCTCTCATTGATTTAACCCAAATTAATGGGTATGGGTCTTACCAAAACCAGATAGCTATTAAACGGGTTATAGCATCTCATTAATTTAAAAATTAATGTTACCAATTATTTGATATGAAAATCCTACAAAATAGGAATATACTAAAATTTAATATCCAATTTAAAAAGAAAAATATTATTTATAATTAATAAACAATTTTATAGGAAAAAACATAAGCGGGTCATGGATCACCAATTCCAGATAGCTTTTAAACGGGTTATGTTTTGGTCAAAATTTGACAAAGGTAATTTCGTAACCAAATTAGTAAATGGGACTTGGTGCTTGTTTGGAACGAATGTAAAAGTGATAGAACACAGCGATTTGTTGCGGAGAAAAAACCTATTATCCTGAGGATAACAAGAAAAAAAACCCCGGGCGGTGAAAACTATCACTACCGGTTTATTACTAACAAAAAGTGGTTACAAGTGGTGGAGCTAATCGGATCGTGATTACAATGAGAGCGAGTACTAGTAAGTCTCGTGCGTCTAGAGTGTGTGTTATTGATCCGGTGATTAGCTCTATTTATACACAAAGAGAAGCTAACAAACATGCCTATGAATTAGGAAACAATAGACTAAATCAATCAGCCGTTCCTACTTTTCCGGGAATAATTGATTCCTTCCATTTAGCCAAGTTTCCTTTTCTGCCACGTTCTATTTAAGGTAGATGTTTCATTTCCGCGTTTCCTTTTTTACCACGTTCTATTTAAGGTAGCCGTTTCCCTTGTTGAGCACGTTCTTTGAGGTTGTTGGCGAGTAGTCCGAGTCCTTAGGAGCACATGGGAACGTTGTATGACCTGGTAAACATCAAAGAAAGGCGGTGGAATCGTTAGCACAATAGTATATTAAGGATACCTGTATCTTCGGAGGATACTATATCCTGGAGCTATCCTGAAAATATCGTTTGCTTAGGATACTGAAAATCCAAGCCTTAACAATTATGCCCAAAATTAACGGCTGTAAAAGGTGTTTTACAGCTGTTGATTTTTTGAATCTCGAGTTCTACAGATGGAGTGGATAAGCCGATTATTATCCATGTAAATTTCTTTCTTTCTTTGCTCTTCATCTTCAATCACCATGAGTAATAAACTCAAGCTTTTCGTCATCAAGTCCAGGCTCAGGAGGCTAAGGCTGCTGAGTTGAAGACTCCCTTTTGAAAAAATATTATGCTTAGGATATTATGATACATGGGTGGAGGGATCTTGATTTTCCAAGACGAAGCCCATGTTATCTTTGACTTTTGGACATCTGGCAATATTCAGGTGGAGGGATCTTGGCTTTTTAAGAAGAAACCTGGATGCTGCCTTCTTAATTTCCTGCACTTATGATTAGTAACAATATAACCTCTTGGCTTCAAGAATTGTGTTCAGTATGTTATTTTTACATAGCTTATCTTGAATAAGTTTTAATTGAAATATCTCACATCTCCAATTTTCTGAAATAAGTTATTCCGAGGATAATGCATCCTGAAAACATACTTCTCGAATATTTTGAGGATTATAATCTTTAAGACTTATAATAAAACATCTTGAGGATCATATATCCTGAGCATAAAATATTTTTAAAGGTTATATATTTTTAGAAAATACAATCAAAAGACTAATTAGGAATTGAAATAAAATATCTTAAGGATAATGGAATCGAAATAAAATATCTTAAGGATAATATATCCTTATGTCTTGTATGAGTTATCACAATCAAACCAAAAAATCATATCTTTGAAATATAAGTTGTGCAATAATACTAAGCGTAAAGAGTACCTTTGTAGAGATCATCTATAAATCTAATAAGCTTACATATGATGTCCTTAACTGTTTATCTTTTTAGGTATCATGCTTCTAGAATTTTACTAAGTTGAAAACAACTTAGTAACGTCCAATCTGTCAAAACAAAGTTAGATAATCCTGGCGATAAAGCCACAGGTATTACTGGCGATAAAGCCTTTTCACTGGCTACAAGGCCTTTACTTGAGAGACATGAAAATGTCTAAACTTGAGATAAAACTGGGGAAAGTCCCAAACGTACGGGCATGTAAATGCCAAAACTTGAGAAAACATGAAAATGTTATAAACCGTATGTGTGACACGTCTGCCACTTATCTTAAGCATTCAGTATATAGCCAACAACAAACGGATTATCAGCCGGTCTGGTCCGCCTGCCTCGAACTATATCCGAATCATCGTGCACTCCAGGCGTTCATTGGAAAGGTGAAAACCTTTAAACCTTAGAAGATATCCAAGATATCTTATTCGTGCGCTCCAGGCGTTCGTTGGAAAGGTGAAAACCTTTAAACCTTAGAAGATATCCAAGATATCTTATTCGTGCACTCCAGGCGTTTGTTGGAAAGGTGAAAATCTTTAAACCTTAGAAGATATCCAAGATATCATATTCGTGCACTCCTGGCATTCTTTGAAAGGTTAAGACCTTTAAACCTTAGGGGATATCAGGGATATCATATTCGTGTGGGAGGTGATCAGCCTCTGACTGTTGTGAATATAACGTATCCTTGGGATAACTGCAAAACACTAAGCTCTTAATGAGGGGTGGGTGTTAGCCTGGCTAACACCCCTCCGATGCTTAAGTCAATAAACTTGATAAAGAGATAATAAAGTTTAAATATGAAACAATGTAAAAGTAGATCAGGGAACGTACCTGTATCCTAAGATGTTGAGGATATGAACATACCAGTTAAAGATATTAACAAAAAAATGCCTTGAGATGGATAGCATTCCAAGCTCTTGGTATAGGGACTCCCTCCATAGTGATTAACCAGTAGGCCTTTTGCCTACTTCTAAACCGATCAAGTAAGGACCTTCCCACTTTGGAGCTAACCTCCCATCTGCTGGGTTAGTGGTATCCTGGAATGCCTCTCTTAACACCATGTCCTCTACTTGGAATCTTTGGATTCGAATGCTCTTGTTGTATGACTTGGCTATTCTTTGTTGATATGCTGCCATTCTGATCTTAGCTAGATCTCTGAGCTCATCAATAGTGTCTAATTCTTCAATAAGGCTTTGGTCTAGAGAACTTCTGTGGAGAGTCCGACTTCCTGTTGGTAGACTCGTACTTTGGGATAACCAAACTTCCATGAGCCTTCTTGTTATGCTCTAGCCGAATGTATCTTAATGCCCTGTTTTTGACTTCATCAAGATTCCTACATGGAGTCATGACAAGATCGTCATAGAAAGTGTTGGGACCAGGATTCTTGATCCTTGTGGATAAGCTATTCTTGGCGACTGTTTCCAAGAATAAGGATCCTTTATGGATAAATGATCCTCAACAGCTGAAGAATTGGTCAAAGCATTAAAGATTGTAGACGTTGGAAGGAGTTACAACTCGTTTATACAAGTCATAACTACTCCAATATTCTTGCAAGGACAATAAATGCTCTTTATGGCTAGTTATTATTTAATTATTCTTCTTGTAACTATATATATGAGCTGATTATATCACATAACACACACAACACATAGCATACAGAGAATCATACTAGCAAACACTTTGTACTCACGATCAGCTCATATTCTCACCTATTGTAATATTTTCAAGTTCAATATAATCGGTAGTGATAGTTTTCACTACCCGAGGTTTTTATGCCGGCGGGATACTAGTTACCAAGGGCTTTTCCTCGTATAAATCTCGGTGTTCATCTTTTGATATAGTTACTTTGATCATATTTGTCATACAAGCATCAATCCTCACATACGAATTTGGTTACTTGATCCTTAGACCAATTTTTGACCAAAACAGTTTGGCGCCCACCGTGGGGCATTGGTGCTTTAATCCCAAAAATTCTTACCTTTATTCAATTCCTACACTCAAAGTTATCACTCAATGGCCTCTCAAGGAAAAGCTGTTTCTACAACCGTTGCATCAAGTGTTACGGCTCAAGTATCTTTGCACCACTACCTGTCTCTACGAAGCCACAAAAGCCCATAACTGTTGCTCAGAAGAAGGAGACTGTCATTTTCTCCGGATCAAAATCCACTACTGTTTCCCAAACGATGACTACTAACAATGATGTTTCTATTTTATGTGCACAGATGAAAAACTATATGGAGCAGCAGAACAAGACCAACCAGAGGATCCTTCATGAGATTGAGGAAATCAGGAGAACTAGGAAGACTACTGAAGACACAAGTCCCATCATCCCGAAAATACTTGACTTCAACACTCCAAATTTTCCTGGTCAAAGGTGCCCAGCATCCTCTTATCCTCAAAAAGGATCCTCGGATTTTTTCCAGAAAGGATACTCTACCCAGTATTCGCAAGGATCATCTATCCTTCAACAAGGATCCTCAAGTCAGCACTTAAGATCCTCCAGCCACCATTCTCAAGGATCCTCCGCCTTCCAATCTGGACCCTCAGATTTCCGTCAAGGACCTTCTACTCACCAGCCTCAAGGATCCTCTGTCTATCTAACAGGATCCTTGGGCTTCCAGACAAAATCCATCGAGAAGGATCTAGTATCCTTCTTACAACGAAGAAAATCAACTTTTGCATGGAAACACGAAGATATGACAGGTATTTCTAAGGATGTTATAACCCATAAACTTGGAATTAAGCCTTCTTTCAGGCCTATTCATCAAAAAAGAAGGAAATTTGCTCCGGAAAGAAATGCGATCATCCAAGAAGAGGTACAGAAACTACTAAAGGAAGGTATGATTAGGGAAGTAAGGTATCCAAAATGGTTAGCCAATGTGGTTGTAGTTCAAAAGAAAAACGGAAAGTGGAGGGTATGTGTCGATTTTACTGATTTAAATAAGGTATGTCCCAAGGATCTTTTCCCTCTTCCCCACATTGACTCTATGGTGGATGCTACCAAAGGGAATGAAATATTGACCTTTATGGATGCTTCATCATGATTTCAACAAATCCAGATGGAACCATTTGATCAAGAGGACACAACATTTATAACCCCTACGGGCACATATTGTTATATTGCTATGCCGTTTGGTCTTAGAAATGCAGGTGCTACGTATCAGAGACTGGTTAATATGATGTTCAAGGATCAATTATAAGACACCATGGAAGTCTATATCGATGACATGGTGGTGAAATCAAAGAAGGCGGAAGATCACCTCAAGGATCTGGAAGTAGCATTTGACATCCTTGACAAATATAACATGAAGCTAAATCCTGCTAAGTGTGTATTTGGTGTGAAGGCAGGAAAATTCCTTGGATATCTGGTAACCAAAAGGGGGATAAAAGCAAGTCCAGAGCAGATTCAGGCTATCTTAAATCTCAAGTCCCCAACGAACATCAAAGAGGTACAAAGGTTAACAGGAAGGGTGGCAGCCTTGAACAGGTTCATATCAAAGTCCTCAGAGAAATGTAAAGATTTCTATGACATCTTGAGGAAAAACAAGAAATTCGAGTGGACGGAGAAACACGAGGCTGCCCTCACCGCTTTAAAGGACTGCTTATCCTCAGCCCCCGCTCTAATGAAGCCTATGGATGGAGAAATCTTGATCCTCTACCTAGCTGTTTCTCTCACTACTTTAAACGCAGTCCTAGTAAAGGATCACGAAGGTAACCAACATCCAATTTACTATGTAAGTCAAAGTTTACTTGATGCAGAATCCAGGTATTCTCACCTAGAAAAACTTATTCTCGCTCTAATTATGGCTTCAACTAAGTTAAGACATTATTTTGAAACTCATACTATCATTGTAAAAACTAATTATCCTATTAAGAATGTCCTTAGAAAACCAAAAATGTCAGGTAGAATGGCTAAGTGGGCTGTAAAAATGAGTGCTTATGATATTCAATATGAGCCTAGAAATGCAATCAAGTCACAGGCCCTAGCAAACTTTGTGGCTGATTTCAGTAGTGACATAGAGAAACAAGCCAATCTTGAAGTTCAACAGCTTGAAGAAACCAAGGATCCTTGGACACTCTTCACTGATGGATCCTCAAACGTTAAAGGAACAGGATTGGGAATACTACTAAAATCGCCACAAGGGGACATACTACCCCACTCAATAGCTTGTGAGTTCCATGCCACTAACAATGAAGCAGAATACGAGGCACTCATTGCAGGTATACAACTAGCCAAAGGTATGAGAATCAGGTATCTTCAAATTTTTGTAGATTCATTATTAATTGCTAATCATTTTAATGGCTCATATGCAGTCAAAGGTGAAAAGTTAGTTAAATATTTAGATATAGTTAAGGATCTTGTAGGATCCTTCGATTATTTCAATATTACACAGGTACCGAGAGAAGAAATTGCCGGGGCTGATGCCTTAGAAAACCTAGCTTCAGCCTTGAAGCTCCCTGAGAATACAAAAATTCCCATTATTCATGTCTTATCTTCGGCAATCGAGGAATTCAAGGCATTGGAAGTAGAAGGGAAGATGCTCATAGATCTTGAGGATCATCCTCGGGATCATTCATCTTGGATCCTCCCAATAATGGCGTACATCCAAAAGGGAAAAATCCCGGAAGGCGAAAACCCCAGGGCTTTCAAAACCAATGTATCACAATATGCTATTATACATGATATGCTATACAAGAAATCCCTTGCAGGTCCATACTTAAAATGCATAGAAGAATCCGAGATCCGGGAAGTACTAAAGGATTTTCATGAAGGAGATTGTGAAAATCATACAAGGGGCAGAGCATTATTCTCCAGGATCCTAAGGACTGGATACTTCTGGCCTACTATGAAGAAAGATGCTATGGAATACTCAAGGAAGTGTGATGCTTGTCAGAGGCATGGCAACACCCTACATCAGCCGGCAGAACCCTTATACCCCATTGTCTCCTCATGGCCATTCATGAAATGGGGAATGGACATAGTGGGCAAACTCCCTACAGCTCCAGGGGGGAAAGTCTTTATGTTTGCTATGACGGATTATTTCTCTAAATGGATTGAAGCTGAGGCATTTCCTCAAGTCAGAGAAAAGGAAGTTATATCCTTTATTAAGCGTAATATTATTACTAGATTTGGTATCCCTTCTAAAATTATTTGTGAAAATGGTTCCCAATTTATTGGGAAGAGAACTACTAACTTTTGTGATAGTTGGGGAATTAAGATGATTACTTCAACGCCAATCCATCCACAAGCAAATGGCCAAGCAGAATCAAGCAACAAAATCATCATCAACAACTTGAAGAAGAAGCTTGGAATAAAGAAAGGCAAATGGGCTGCGGAACTACCTTACGTGCTTTGGGCAGATAGGACAACTCCAAAGAATGCCACAGGACAAACACCGTTCTCATTAGTCTTTGGAGCTGAAGCAGTGATCCCCACCGAAATGGTGTATCCAACAGCCAGAACAAGCATCCGTGATCCTCAGATAAATGAAGAAAGTCTTGCTCAAGATTTGGATTCTGTGGAAGAACTCAGAGATCAAGTAAGGTTCAGGATAGCCACCTACCAGCAGAAGATGGCCTGTGCATACAACAAAAATATCAGAATCAGAAGATTTGAAGTTGGGGATTTAGTTCTTCGAAAGGCGTTCCAAAATACAACTAATCCTGCTGATGGAAAGTTAGCACCTAAATGGGAAGGTCCTTATTTAATTGAAGCCAAAGCTGGAAAGGGGGCATATCGTTTGATGAATATGGAAAGTGACATGCTCCCAAAAACTTGGAATGCAATTCATCTAAAAAGATATTTCTGCTGATCAGGATCTTGGATCCTAAAAACCACTTTAGTCCATTAATTGGTAAAATTTTACTTTATGTCCATATAAATTATGTTAGATTTTTGTCATGTTGCAGAAATGCCGAGCAATAGGGCCCTCAAGTGGAAAAAACGGGTTGGCCAACTCTCTCCTAAGTTTAATCGGCCTTGTCGCCAGTTTTATAAGGTCTTCACCTTATGCCATGAAATTAGGGTTTTGACACCCTCGCCTGGAGCGCACGATTATCTGGGTATGATTGGAGGCTGTGGGACCAGTACACTATATGTGGCTGACAATTTCATGGCTAAAAATTATATCTTGGATCATACAAATTAAATGGTAGACGTACCATATGCACAAGTTAAGGTCAATGCTGGGTTAGGCTCGTCACCGTGTTTATTTGGGCCTGTCAGGCTCGTCACCATGTTTATTTGGGCCAACGCCAAGGATCGGCTCGTCGCCCGTATTGGGCTTGCCCCCACGTATCTATTGGGGTTGTCCCCACGTATCTAATTGGGCTTGTTCCCACGTTTTATTGGGCTTGTCCCAACGTTTTATTGGGCTTGTCCCCACGTATCTATTGGGCTTCTCCCCACGTTTTATTAGGCTTATCCCCACGTTTTTTTGGGCTTGTCCCAACGTTTTATTGGGCTTGTCCCCGAGATAGTTGGATCAAGATCCAACTTTTCTAATTATTCTGTTCTCTTTTGGTTACTTATTTTAACAGTTAAGCAATTCAAGAAGTACTATAAGGATTCAAGATCCTCTATCCTAGCAACACAGAAGACAAAACGGAAATCAAAAGAGTTATATTATCAAGTAGCAAACCAAAAGTTGACCCGGGCTTCTTCAGCAACAGGTGGACCATCCACCTGGGTCAAGCCTTTACAAGATTATCGTATGTCTATGAAGAAATTAAAAGCAACATCCTTGATCTCCACATATTGTTGGAACAATGTTTTTAATCTGGAATGAAGAATGGTTATGATGCGCCTCAATGCTATAACCTAGGGATAATAATGAGTCAGCAGGCAATGGTCACATCATTTTCTCTCCAACGGTTGCGATTCAAATTTTCGGGATAAACATGACAGCTGTTATCCATTCACATATATCATGTTTGGGGGCAATTGTTGGGACCAGGATTCTTGATCCTTGTGGATAAGCTATTCTTGGCGACTGTTTCCAGGAATAAGGATCCTTTATGGATAAAGGATCCTCAATAGCTGAAGACTTGGTCAAAGCCTTAAAGATTGTAGACGTTAGAAGGAGTTACAACTCGTTTATACAAGTCATAACCGCTCCAATATTCTCGCAAGGACAATAAATGCTCTTTATGGCTAGTTATTATTTAATTATTCTTCTTGTAACTATATATATGAGCTGATTATATCACATAACACATACAGCACATAGCATACAGAGAATCATACTAGCAAACACTTTGTACTCACGATCAGCTCATATTCTCACCTATTGTAATATTTTCAAGTTCAATATAATCGGTAGTGATAGTTTTCACTACCCGAGGTTTTTATGCCGGCGGGATACTAGTTACCAAGGACTTTTCCTCATATAAATCTCGGTGTTCGTCTTTTGATATAGTTACTTTGATCATATTTGTCATACAAGCATCAATCCTCACATACGAATTTGGTTACTTGATCCTTAGACCGATTTTTGACCAAAACAGAAAGGAGAACCCTTCTTTAACCCCATCTTGAGAGCTTCTACAGCAGCCGCCATGTCAAGGTTGGGGATATCCAAAGCTTCCCTGCTAAATCTAGTTATGTAATCCCTTAGGGATTCATCATTAGGCTGAATAATTCTATATAAATCACCTGTCATTTTCTCAAAAGATCTACTACAAGAAAATTGATTATTGAATAAGTTAACCAAATGAGCAAATGAAGTAATAGTATTGGGAGGAATACTTAATGACCATTTGAGGGCCAGCCCCGTTAGTGTTGAACCGAACCCCTTGCATAGACAAGCTTCTTTGATGTCAATAGGGATGGGGTTGATCTCCATCCTTTCTCTGTACTGAGCTACGTGTTCCTCAGGATCCGTAGTGCCATCGTACAGCTTCATGCTGGGCGTCTGGAACTTCTTGGGGATCTCCACGTCGCATATAGGCCAAGTGAATTGGATAATCTGTGACTGCCTACCGGAACTTCAGCTATGGGACGGATTATCCCGGGGATATTGGAAATCATATCCTTCATTTTCTGCAATTCCCTGGCTATCTCGGGGAATATCCCCTTATCCTGCACAGATCCACGGTTAGTGTATAAATTAGCATTAAGTAAACTGTTACCGAGATCGTGGTTAGGTCTCTGGTATCCTGAGCCTTGATGGCTAGTTCATCCATTGAAGGTATCCTCAGGATAAGGTGATGTCTGCATAGGGATGTCATCACCAATATGAACTTCAGAGGACACCATGGGAGACCCTGACGAGAACATGCCGGCTGGCATGGTTGAACGAGGCTGCATGTTGATGGATTCTGGCCTCGTTGGTCTGGGTAACTCCAAGGATACCAGAGGATAAGTTCCCTAATATCCTAACTGCTGCTGAGACGGAGTCCTTGTTGATTGTGTCCCCAAGGATCTGGGATTTTGAAGGATAGATGATTCTGGAGAACCAAAATCAAGAGCCCACGGCATGATTGGAGTAGTCTCCTGCCCTGGTTTTTTCTTGATCCCTTCAATCTTCTTAAATAGCCTTGAGTTGGTCTTCTCTTGCTGCTCCATGTGAGTTTTAACATGTTTCATCAAAGCAAAAATATCATTGTTAGAAATAACTTGATCTACCCGTGTAGAGGTTCCCGGGTACGGTGGAAGTTCTCGTTTGGGTTGAGCGCTCTTCTTTGGGACCGACGGAGGACCAGGGTTAACATTTGAAGCACTGGTGCTCGGAGCAAGAATGGAGCTAGTTTTTGGTTGTGAGGCCATAATGAAGGGATGAAAGTAATTGAGAGTGGAACAAACGGTTTTGATGGATTAAAGCACCGATTGCCCCACGATGGGCGCCAAATTGTTTTGGTCAAAAATTGACAAAGGTAATTTCGTAACCAAATTAGTAAATGGGACTTGGTGCTTGTTTGGAACGAATGTAAAAGTGATAGAACACAGTGATTTGTTGCGGGGAAAAACCCGTTATCCTGAGGATAACAAGAAAATAAACCCTGGGCGGTGAAAACTATCACTACCGGTTTATTAATAACAAAAAGTGGTTACAAGTGGTGGAGCTAATCGGATCGTGATTACAATGAGAGCGAGTACTAGTAAGTCTCGTGTGTCTAGAGTGTGTGTTATTGATCCAGTGATTAGCTCTATTTATACACAAAGAGAAGCTAACAAACATGCCTATGAATTAGGAAACAATAGACTAAATCAATCAGCCGTTCCTACTTTTCCGGGAATAATTGATTCCTTCCATTTAGCCACGTTTCCTTTTCTGCCACGTTCTATTTAAGGTAGATGTTTCATTTCCGCGTTTCCTTTTTTACCACGTTTTATTTAAGGTAGCCGTTTTCCCTTGTTGAGCACGTTCTTTGAGGTTGTTGGCGAGTAGTCCGAGTCCTTAGGAGCACATGAGAACGTTGTATGACCTGGTAAACATCAAAGAAAGACGGTGGAATCGTTAGCACAATAGTATATTAAGGATACCTGTATCTTCGGAGGATACTATATCCTGGAGTTATCCTGAACATATCGTTTGCTTAGGATACTGAAAATCCGAGCCCTAACAGGTTATAACATATCATTTATTTATGAAGCCCTTTCATCATCAAACTCTAAGTATATTATTAACTTTCTTACAATAAAGAAATTTAAATCCAAAAAATAAATATTAAAAAACGAAAAATGTAAAACAACTATTTTCTCAAGCCGTCAGATTACTTTATTTGTAAATGAAGGCTTCTCATGCATTTGACCCGAATTCACGGGTAAAGGTCTTACCAAACCCAGATATCTCTTAAACGGGTTATAACATCTCATTATATTAAAAAATAATCTCATCAAATATTTGATATGAAAATCATATAAAATAGGAATATACTAAAAGTTAATATCCTATTTTATTTTTAAAAAAAGATATTATTTATAATTAAGAAACAATTTTATAATAAAGAAAATAAACGGATAATGGGTATCACCAAACCCAGATAGCTTTTAAACTGGATTATAAGATATCATTTATTTGTGAAACCATTTTATCATCAAACCTCAAGTATATTAATCATTAACTTTCTTACAATAAATAAAATTAAAATCCAAATATGCATATATAAATGTTAAAAACAAATAATGTAAAACAACCCCCGTAATACGGGGGATAAAATCTAGTATAATTATAAGTAGTGTTTGATAAAAGATTTTATGTTAAATTCATGACCAGAAAACTGGACATTTGCGACAAAAAGGTGGTTGCAAAAACGCATGGGAGCAATCCTCTTTTGCAATCGATTGCTTTTTTGTGAACGAAATTACTATCGTATGTTTTGAAACCGGTTTGAAAAATGTTTAAATTATATAACAATATTTGTGATTCTTTAATTTATAATGCCCCGTTTTTCTAGTGGTGATTGATTTTTTTTTTAGAACGGCGACTTTCTTATATTTAGGCTACCACACTCTCCAAATTTGAAGAGCCCCGATGCCCTATTCTGGCCAGACTATGTTATCTTAACCGGGCCCACGCTGAGTAAACTCATTTTATTAGCAAAATTAAATGTTAGAATGGAAAGTATATGAGAATTACCTTTTTTTTTATTGTAAAAAACAAATTCTATGTATCCTCATATGGTGGTCATGTTTCTTAGGATTGAACCCTTGCTATTTATTTGAATACTTGAAGATAACATACATAATGTAACTTGTTCTTGTCTTGACATTAGTTCTATTATTCTATAAGTACATGAACTAATAAAGGCCATGTCATATGTTTCATTGAAGCAGCCAAGGTTGTAAAAGTCGTTAAATGCTTCTAGGGCGGTCGACTTGGTAGTTGCGAATATTCGGGCTAGGTGGGGTGTATTAGGGGAGTACTCAAACAGGGTACTTTATAAAGAAATTAAGAGTAAAGTGTTATTTTCGTTCTTGTGGTTTGACAAATAATTCGAATTTAGTCCAAAATTATTTTTTGCATATGGACCATCCGCGCTTCCCAATTCTTGCCAATTACATTCAAATCACTAACGATGTTAAATTTAATCGTTAAGTCAGGGGTAGGCATGTCTTTTCACCCTTTCTTTATTATATAAGTAAAGTGCCAAAATCGTCCCCAAGGTTTCTTCACATTTGCAAATTTTGTCCAAAAGTATTTTTTTCGCAATTAGACCCTCGATGTTTCCCAACCGTTGGCAATTTCGTCAAAATTGTTAACTTGGTCTAAATTCAACGTTAACTTAGGGGTGTTACTATCCTTTTTTAAATTACTACTACTACTATTACTACTATACTGAGCTAAGCCATTTATAGGACTAAGAATAAAGAAGAATAAACTAACGGATACTATATTGGATTCAAACATAGGAATCGGAGATGTTATATATGTCATCGAACAAACACATACTAAATAATACTGATGATGATGATGATGATAGCAAATATATAAATGGACAGTAACACCCATGAGTTAGCGTTGAATTTAGATCGAGTTAACAATTTGGCAACGATTGAGAAACATCGGGGTTGAGAAAAAAAAATATTTTTGGACAGAATTTGCAAATGTGACCAAGCCTCAGGGACGATTTTTGGCACTTTACTCATATAATAAAGAAAAGGTGAAAAGAAATGTCTATTCCTGACTTAACGATTAAATTTAATGGGGTTAGTGATTTGGATGTAATTGGCAAAAAATAGAAAACGTGGATGGTCCATATGCAAAAAATAAACTTTTTAGACTAAATTCGTATTATTTGCCAAACCACAAAGACGAAAATGGCACTTTACTCAGAAACTAATTTCAGAACTGAAATTAGGTTGCGTCTTGGCGTGAAAAGGAGTAAAAAAAATCCTGGGCTCTTGGAGAAATTAGGTTTTTTTAATAAAAGTCAAAATTTTGTTAAAACCAAGTTGGACTGCCTTAGCCGAGTTGAACCGCCTAGATTCGAGCAGGACCGCCCAAGACCAATTCTGATTTTTCTGACCTTGGAGAAGAAAAGCGATGCTGTGAAGTACCGAGGAGCGCCTAGGCGCCGAGTACTCGGCCGCCTAGGCTGACTTCTACAACACTGGAAGTAGGACTGTAAGCGGGCCGAACCTAACCAACGAGAGGGTCTGTTTTCGTCCGTTAAGCTTTTATCGGACAAACGGACGGTTCACGACACCCTACCGAACAAAAATTCGTGCGCGTGTCCGCCTATTAAGGAATTGAGTTTGTCCATGTCCGTCTGTGTCCATTCATTAGTATTGTAAACGAACGCTAGTGGACACCAATGGACAACTATACACTAGCAAACACTATGAACAAACATACACCAATGGACGTTAATGAACGTTAGTGGACAAACAAACATAAACGTATCAAAATACTTAACATAAAAAATACTTAACACTTAACATAGTAACCAAACACATAATCATATCAAAATAATATTTTGGTTTTCAAAATCCACAAATTTCTAGTGTTTCACGAGAAACAAGGCTCATATTCTTCATTCTTTAAGGAATTTCAACATATACAACACTATTAAATGGACGGAAGGATGGACAAAGGTTACCAGACGCAATTAGACGAATGTTACCGGACGTTCACAAACACTATTGAACAAATGTTGCCTTTGTTCGTGCTCGTCCGTTAAGCTTACTGAACAAATTGTTTGTCACGTGTCTGGTTCGTTTATTACACGGACGAACATAAACGAATTTCCTATCGAACAGACGGCCGGACGTTCGGTTCGCTTACAACCCTAGCTGGAAGCAGCTAAATTTCATACTCGTATAGCCATGTATTTCTTTCATTCTTATATCTACATATGCAAGTTTCAAAAGAACTATTAAAAAGTTAGACTTCAAACTTCTTAACTTGCAGGTCTGAACATATATATGGTGATGACATTCATAATGCGCTCAAATCTATATATGTTAAGTTTTTCACATTAAATTCAATACATATATAATGTTATATATGATGGGAATTGGGCATCTTAACATGAAAAATTTCAGATGGATTTTAAATCTAGCCCTACAGCATACTTGTGCACAAGATATCACACTATGCATTATAAGCTCACAAATCATGTTGTAACTAACACCTAAACTGGATCACATTCAATTCCTCATGTTTCAAAGTATGTTTGAAATATTGTTAATAAATAGGTAGTTTGTCAATGATACTAGAAACCGGGATGGATTCGTCCATCTTTAGATCATGTTGTGCAAACTATCTCGGAATCCTTACAATTCATTATACTATTCCATGACTGGCCTTGAATCAACATCTTGTAATTAATGAAATTATTAACCAGAAATATTTACTAAAAGCATCTTCAACCGTACACTTTGATTCAAGGAAATCCCACAATTTCTTTGCATATTCAACTCTATGATAAACATCAAACAGGGAATCGAAAATACTGTTTAAGTTGTACCCGCAACAAATGTAGTCATTGTTTCACCTACTTGCATCGCCTCTATGTCTAGTCCAGGGTTTCATTCTCGATCAGTTCTGGCATGGGGTACTCATAACATAGACAACCTTCAGATTGGTCAACATGAAGTGAATCTTCTTATGATATCTTCAAAAGTCTTGTTTTTCAAACCTGTCTAGATTCATGAACTTACTCGTCATGTCTTTTGTAGATTCTCCGTTTGTCATTTTCAACGGCATATAACAATCTTTGTAGGTTTCTTTAGTTTCATAATGACCGAATAACTTTCTAAACCATGTAATCACTTCAGATTATAGTATTTCGCTTATATGAAATCTTCAATAGGATAACACGGAAAGTGTTTCTTACAAAGGATATGTGGTTTGAAAATAAAGAAGTTGTAAAAATGTCGTGTATTTAAAACAAAGCAATGGATTCCATTATAATGTGACCAAAACTATTGGTGGTTATATAACTACAATGGGTAATTTAAAACAAAATAATGAACTCCATTATACTGTGACCAAAACTATTGATGGTTATATAACTAAATGGGCAGTTTAACTGTCATAATTACCATTGATGGTTATATAACCACTATAATTACTAGGGGTATTGTTGGCGTTGGCTCGGATCCCATTATTTAGTGAGCTTCACTCACTTAAACCATCGGGGCTATTAAGTACCAAAAAAAAAAAACAAGTTTGATGAAGTGTACACTCCGCACTTCATAACTAGCATCAATATATATATTTCAACTTCACAATTGGTTTTAACTGAATCCAATTTTCTAAAATGACATTGATGTCACTACAACCACCAATATTTTCTCTTGAGTTCCCTAAGAAAATACCTTCATCTCTCTTTGGATCTAGATTCTTTATAGGCACCCTGAACTCAACATAGATAACAGTCAAAGACATAAAACGTTTGAAATGAAATTCTATTTTGTCCATGGTTGGGTTTCCTTTTAGAATTTAGTATGCGTACCTAGTTGATAATGTAGCACGTTGAATTAAAATTGGTAGATCCTTGTCATGCATGCAACGTTACTTGGCATTTCTTGATGGCTTTCATGAAAACATGCCCATAACTTTAATCATTAATCCGTTGATATATGATCTATCGATCGAACAGGTTAATTCTTCCTTAACATCGTTACCATAGATAGGATTATTGACTTAGGTTCTATTTGTTTTTGCTTAAAAGGTCTGCAAGGGGCTTACGTCTGCAGGCGCGCAGACATAAGCTTCTGAAGACTGTTTGTTTTTTTTAGAAAAAAAGATCTGAAAACTGCTTTAATGGTCTTAAAAAATAAACTATTGTTCAACTTCTTTATACTTCTTAACATTCTACCAACACCCAATGTCCAACACTACCACCACCCACCGTCCGCCGCCACCACCACCCACCACCCGCCGTCCCCGCCACCACCACCACCCGCCGTCTGCCGCCACCACCACCCACCACCCGCCGTCCCCGCCACCACCACCACCCACCGTTCGCCGCCACCACTACCCACCACCACCGTCCGCCACCACCCACCACCCGCATCACCCACCGTCCGCCACCACCCACCACCCGCATCACCCACCGTCCGCTGCCGCCACCACCGTCCGCCACCATCACCGTCCACCACCCACCGTCCGCCACCACCATGGTCCACCACCCATCACCACCCCACCGTTGGCTACAACCACCGTCCACTACCACCACCCACCATCACCTCCCCACCACCACCCACCGTCTGCCACCACCACTGTCCATCACCACCACCACCCACCGTCGCCCACGACCATCATCCATTACCACCACCCACCACCACCGTCCACCACCACCCACCGTCGGCCACCACTGTCCACACCCACCACAACCGTCCATCACCACCACCCCACCGTTCAACTTATACAGACGATATCCAGTTTATAGGTAACTAATTTTCAGCTTATGTAGACGATATTCAGTTTATAAAACAAACAATATTATATTTTCAGATTGCAGACCCTCAGACCATATTTTCAGTTACAGACATGAAATCAGATGAAATAAGATTGCAGATAATTTTTGTCTTCGAAAACAAACAGCATCTTAATCTCTAGAATCTCTTACATGATTTTATTCACTCTTTAATATCAAGATTGCGCTTCTTCATAATCTTAAAAGATTTTGTCACAAACAATATGATCATTAGATCGATAAGTATCTTAGAAAGATTACTCCCACATCATAAATAAGTAGTTTTTGTTGAACTATATAAATATTATAAAGCACCTTAATATATATTATCCTATGCACAATTGTATGATACATACTGATTATCCGGCTACTAGTGAATCGAGTAAACCACATGTACCCTTTGCATAGATATGAAGTGGATTAGGATATGATGATATATTCATATATGCAATTTAGTCATCCACTTTGAATATCAAAATAATTCTAGCTCCCGGAAAGACAGTTCACATACTAATGTACGTCTTCTCCATATTGAATATGAATCGCACTTATAGTAAAAAGTACCCACAATAGCATAATATTTAATCTTAGAATCACATTTTAACGCTTTGCAACATAAAGTGCAATACATGCAAAGTTCCATTTGGCTTGTTAAGTATTTTAATAAATTGGTTTTGATAATTTAATAGATTCCATACTTTTGTGGGTGCAAGATGGTGACTTCAGATTGCATAGACGGCATATTTTATGTATACATGTATGGGTGTGGTGCTCATACAAAACATTAACTTGATGGTGACTTCAGATTGCATAGACGGCATATTTTATGTAAACATGTATGGGTGTGGTGCTCATACAAAACATTAAATTATTACGGTAAGGGTAAGGGTAACATCTGGCCTTTCGTATCACAAATATTATCCGGCTTTACCACTAAAGGCTCCTGTATGAATAGAACATAGCATAACATATAAGACTTGCTTAAGTTGTTACGATAACTAATAGAATAAACCTAAATTATTTTATTTTTTTAAAATTTTTTACTTCATAAATATAAATGTGATGTTTTATTCATTAAAAAGTCATTAAACTAATTTATTCATTTTTTTTTTACAATTTACCTACACATTTTTAAATTATAAGTTAGGTTGATGTAACATAAGTTACACATAACTTATGCATTACGCATGCATAGGTTTTTATACATAGGTACAATTTTTTCACATCTTTAATTTTAAACGACAGGAAAGATAATTAAACATTGAATTTTTCAATCATTTTTTATTAATTTTTCCAAAAAAAAAAAAGAACAAACAAAATTTCTTCTTTGTGTGTTCTTCTACGAGTTGAGGGAGGCTTTCTATCTCGACTCTTTTTGGCTGTGTCGTATGCCTAGTTTCGGAAAACTCCTAACTCAACAAAACCCCAATTTGTAAAAGCAAACAACAAGAGGACAGTGAGCAATGAGGATCAAAGACTATGTAGCAAACGAAGAAGAATCATCAGATTATTTAGGAAGGAGGTACGTAGAATCTGTTGGTTCTACTTTGCGAGGGAAGGAGGAACGGGAGAAGAAGAGGCGAGGGACGGCGGGGGAGAGGAGATACGAATTTACACCGACTCCCAAAATATGAAGACTTCTTGTTTCTCTCACAAATCCATTTGCATTTTAAAGAACGGGTTGAAGCAAGAGTTTTCATAATAACTCTAAAATTTCCTTGAAAGATATAAATGAGAATATGGTTGAATGGTTGAGAATGTTCTAATTATAACTATTTAGTGGTGGTTATTTGAACCCCATAACATAGATGAGAATGTTTAAACATTTGTTTTTTAGATAGGTTCGTTATTAAAATAACTTTTTGTTGGTATTTCAGGAACTATTGCAACACAAGAAGAATTGAAAGGAAGCAAAAGCTTTGTTCTTGATTAATAATCAGAAAGTGAATTCAACTTGAGAACTCTAAGGCCTCCTTAAATACTGAAATAAAACAACGATTCTACCTAAGGAATAGGTAAACCCTAAAGACCAGGCCACAAACGGCTCTTATTCAAAAGTTAAATAACAATAAGCAAATAAATAGGAATAAACCCACGTGCATATGAGGAGTTTTGAATTAACTTTTAACACCCTCCCTTGATTCAAACTCCATTACACCAAGTAGCTTCCTGAAGTAGACAAACTTTTCACGGGATAAAGCCTTTGTCATCACACCTGCAATCTTAGCTCAATGTGTTTAGTTCTCCCATGCATCACCGGATTCTTACTTAAGTTGATACTTGACTTGTTATCATAATACATAGTAGTGGCCTCCTTTTGAGGAAATCCAAGATCATTTAATATTCTTCGCAGTCAAACAGCTTGACATGTTGCAGCAGTGGATGCAATATATTCAGCCTCAGTGCTTGACAAGGCAACTGTAGGTTGTTTCTTCGAGCTCCAAGTGACTGCACCACTGCCAAGACTAGACACATGTCCTGAAACACTCTTTCTATCATCCAAGCTGTTGGCCCAATCATTATCTGTGAACCCAATCAAATTGACAGCAACACCCCTGTCATACCAAATGCCAAAATCAATTGTACCAGCAACATACCTTAAGATTCTTCTAGCAGCACCAAAGTGAATCTTGGAGGGAGCTTGCATGAACCTAGACACCAAACTGACTGAGAAAGCTAAGTCAGGTCTGGTGTGAGTTAGATAGATGAGTCCTCCTACCAGACTTCTAAACAAGAATTCGTTTGCTTTGTTTGCTTGATCATCCATGAGTAATTTTTCACAAGCATTCATTGGTGTGTCCTCTGCCTTGCTATCCTTCATCCCAAATTTGATTAACAGATTCTTTGCATACTTCTCTTGTGAGATGAAAATGCCATGAGATGTTTGCTTCACTTCAAGCCCTAAAAAATACTTTAACAAGCCCATATCAGTCATATCAAATACCTGCTTCATCCCTCCCTTGAATTCTGCAATAAGATCAGTGGATGGACTAGCACATATAATATCATCCACGTATAGACATACATACATCATTTCATTGTTTCTTCCCTTCTTTACATAAAATGTAGGCTCGTTATTGCTTCTTTGATAGCCATGACTGATAAAGTAATTATCAATCTTAGAATACCAGGCCCTTGGGGCTTGCTTTAACCCATACAATGCCTTTTTTAACCGGTACACTTTATCTTCACTACCTTCAATCACAAACCCTTCTGGCTGCTCAACATAAATTTCTTCGACTAAGTCACCGTTGAGAAAAGCTGACTTAACATCCAATTGATGTATAGCCCAACCAAGATGAGCAGCCACACTGATCACCACCCTTATAGTTTCAAACCTTGCAACAGGTGCAAAGGTTTCCAGATAATCGACACCATGTTGTTGAGAATATCCTTTAGCCACCAGTCTAGCTTTGTACTTTAGGATTTTCCCATCTGACCCGATCTTGGTCTTATACAACCATTTTAACCCAACCAAGTTCTTCCCACTTGGGAGCACAGCAAGCTCCCAAGTTTTGTTTTTCTCTATGGCACTTAATTCTTCATGCATAGCCAACTGCCATTCTTCTTTGGTTACTGCTTCAGTGTAAGTGGTTGGATCAGTAATGTTTAGAGCAAATTGACAAGTAGTAACATCAATTTCTTCAGAATTGGCATATACATCAGCCAATCCTCTTACTTTTGGTGGTCTATCGGCTGTTGAATCGAAGGCAGCATCAGTGGCAATGGTAGTCAAAAGGTAAAGGAGTATGGTTGTTTGGAGATTGAGACGGTAATGGGCTAGTGTGTTGTGACTAGTTGAGGGTGAGGAACATGAGTTGTTTTGGGTGGTGCTCGGGATATTGGCAAAGGGAGCCAAAGGAAAAGGATCAATGTAGAGATGTTCATAATTTGCTGAATTGTTACTTTCCCAGTTCCATTTCTCATTTTCAAGAAATACAACATCCCTTCTTGTTAAGAACTTCTTAGTGGTTGGATTATAAAGTCTGTACTCTTTGCTTTGCATGGAGTACCCAATGAAGATACACCTTTCAGATCGGTCATCAAGTTTCCTTCTTTGTTGGGTAGGTACCAGACCATGAACCACACTACCAAATACCTTTAAGTGGCTAACAGTTGGTTTTCTGTTAGACCAGGCATGAATAGGTGTTTGATCTACCGCCTTGGTAGGTGCCATGTTGATAAGATAGACTGATGTTGCAACTGCTTCAGCCCAAAAATAATTCGGCATTGACATGTGCTTTATCATACTTCTAGCCATTCCCATGATTGTACGATTCTTTCTCTCTACTACACCATTGTGTTGAGGAGTGTAGGGGGAGTGAGCTGTCTTTTTATGCCATGTAGGTCACAATAGTTGTTGAAATCAGTGGAAATAAATTCCCCCCCCCCCTCGGTCAGATCTTAACACTTTAATAGAGCAATCACTCTCCTTTTCTACCATGGCTTTGAAGAGTTTAAACTTAACAAAGGCATCAGATTTGTTAGCTATAAAATACACCCAACACATGCGAGTATAGTCATCAATAAACAAAAGATAATACTTATTACCCCCCAAACTGGAAACTTGCATTGGACCACATACATCAGTGTGGATCAACTCAAGTTTCTTAGAGGCTCTCCAAGACTTTGAAGGAAAGGAGTCACGGCTTTGTTTACCCATAACACAACCTTCACAAGAGTCAATGGGTCTGATATTAGGCAGCCCATGCACCATTGACTTATCATGAAGAAGTTTAAGACCGTGACAATGATAGTGCCCATATCTCAAATGCCATATTCTAGTTGTTTCATCCATTTTATTGTTAGACTGATTCCCGTATACTGCCTTGGAAGCATCTAACAAAAACATGTTGTTAGGTGCAACTAGGACAGTCATTAGGATGGCATTTGTTGTTTTTGCTCTAATCACACATTTCCCATCATCGAACAATAATGAATACCCCTTTTTAATCAATTGACCCACACTTAGAAGGTTGTATTCCAGCTTTGGTGCAAAATACACATCATCTAACAAACGAAATGTATTATTACCAGTGTTAATTTTAACCGTACCTTTCCCTTCAATGGCCAGCTCTTTCTTATCACCCAAACGAACAGATAGCTTGTATGACTCGTCAAGTTGAGTAAACATCTCTCTTGCTCCTGTCATATGATTGGAACACCCAGAATCTAAGAACCAAAGGGCATTAGAGTTACCGCTGGATTGATCCTTTGCCATTAATAAGTACTGATCCCCAGCATGATCAGTCATTGCCATGAATAGCCTTTGTTCATCATGACCTTCTTCTTGTGCTTCATTTTCAGCAGCCACATTTGCTTGAGGTTCATCAAGGTACCAGCAATCTTTCTTCAAGTGGCCAACCTGATTGCAATGAAAACATTGAGGGGCACAATTTCTTTCTATGCTTCTCTCTCTTCCACGACCTCTAGTCATACCTCAGCCTCTTCCTCTGGTCCCACCAGAGTTGTTGTGTGGCTGAACAACTTGAAGAGCTTGTTCTTCACTCTTCTCCACCTTTTCAAGAGTTCGACTATTAATCCTCTCTTCTTGGGACTATAAAGATCCCATGAGTTTCACAGGGGTAAGTTTGGATAGGTCATAGGATACTTCAATAGAAGGTAGTAAGACTGCGTAGTATCTTTTCAACTATGGATTGGTGAGTAATGACTTCACCATAAGCTCTCTTTTGACTGACTATGGCCATGACCCTTCCAAAATATTCACCAATTAATTCACCCTCTTTCATAGCAAGATTCTCAAAGTCTCGTCTCAAACCCTGGAGTTTTACAGACTTAACCTGAGAATCTCCCTCAAACTCCATCTTCAAGATTTCCCATGTCTCCTTGGCTGTAGATGCAGCAGCGACACGAGAAAACAATTGATCATGAACGGCTTGCTGAATAACTGCCATAGCATAAGCATCACGTTTCTGGGCAGCCTTCAATTTGTTCAAGTCTTGTTCGGTTTTATCAAATCCAGTTACCACCAGGTCCCAAAGATCACGTGATCTTAGGATGGTCTTCATTCGAATGCTCCAGTACTCATACCCATCACCCTTAAAGACAGGGATCGGGGTAAGGGCGGTAGGTAGCATGCTGGTATATTCAGCCATTGAGTACTTGATCGATGATTTTCTTCACACTCTTCTGATAAGGAGCATCGCCTGTGCTCTGATACCAAATTTGTTGGTATTTCAGGAACTATTGCAACACAAGAAGAATTAAAAGGAAGCAAAAGCTTTGTTCTTGATTATTAATCAGAAAGTGAATTCAACTTGAGAACCCTAAGGCCTCCTTAAATACTGAAATAAAACAACGGTTCTACCTAAGGAATAGGTAAACCCTAAAGACCAGGCCACAAACGACTCTTATTCAAAAGTTAAATAACAATAAGCAAATAAATAGAAATAAACCCACATGCATATGAGGAGTTTTGAATTAACTTTTAACATTGTTTGACAAGAAACTTTTTGGAGTATCAAAAATCACTTAAAAGCTAAAAAAAGTAGTAAATATAGTTAAGCTATATATAGTCATATGTCACGTCTCGGAATACTTTTACACCAATATAATGTTGGTTTAGATGAATCATATTCGATGGATCTTGTAAATATATGATTCATCTCTCTAGAAATTAAAGGTTGGCAAACGTGTATTGATTGTTGGATTTTATTCTTAAAATGGTGATCATAATAGTATTCGTTAATGTGATGCTTTGGTCAGCTGTCATTTAAAGAAATGCATAAAATCTTGTAATGGACAATTAGTCATATCATCTTTCTAGACTCTCGGTTAATTAACATTTGATATGTTTTCTCACACTATTGTAGTATAAAGTATAGATAAAATAGTTGGAAGTAGATTTTAATATTGTGTGTTCGATATCTTTTTAAGAGAGAGAGAGAGAGAGATAAGAAAAGAGGAGGAAAAAAGAAGCTAAAATTTGTGTTCTGATAGGTTTTTATTTTTATTTTTTAAGTAGTGAAGACAAATCAAACATTGTGTTCTAAAAGGATTTTTTTTGTTCTTAAAGTAGTGACGATCGACCTGGACACATGATATGTATTTTGGCTGTTTTCAGCAATCTTCATAGTTCATAGATATTGTCTCTATACATCAAGACGACCTAAAACGAGATCGTCATCGACTAATGCACCAAAGATCTCCCATGTTAATACCTGTTATTGTTGTTCAAGTACAAAAAAGTAGTAATGTTCCCCCTTTAATTCATTCACATTGCAGTAATTTGGTTAAAGTTTATTTATAATCGGACATGTTTAACATTTTGTAACTTAAAAATGACAAATAGTTAAATACTTATTTTACGTATTTAAGATTTCTTTTCTAACAACAACTCCACACTCTTTAGGTGGCTAATCATTTAAAGTCTTTCATGATCAGTTATCTAATGTAATTAATTACATTACTTTTTGTATAACCTTTAAAAATCAAAAGGTATTGTAATTAACTACACTAGATGATAATGAAATTGGCACACTAACACAAACCGACTTTTTCACAACGTGTGTTCAAAGTTCATCTCAAGACCGATCTTGAACTAACCATAAGCTTGAGGCACCCTATATGAAAGAATAAAATAAACAACACTAATTAAGTGAAATTGCGCTTTAATAACCCAAATTATAAGCCCCCAAATCCCAAATCAACACCAAGAAATCCACCCAACATAACGTAGGCCCCTCCTCCCCTCATTTTGCCAATCGATGTATTGTCTAATGCACCACAATCCCACTTTGGCAGACACTCGTGTAGATTGGTGTATGGTATGCCGACGGAAGTCCATGCACTAATTACATATAATTTTTACCATTTTTTTACATTCAAACTAGCAAATTATCACATTATATATATGACTCATTAGACACTTTTCACACATGCTTGAAGTAGTTTTTTTGAGTTCAATCAATCCCATTATTCTATAATCAATTTCCTCTTGTGGTACTCAACTTTGGAATTCAACATTTGACCATTGAATCCTATTTCCACGTGTGATTCAATGATATTTCCTTCAGCCTACTCACGATGGAACATGTTTCGTCCAATGAACACAAGCACCCCTGTGTTTCAAAAATGCTTATCGAATCACATGCTCCTTGGGAATCCTTAGTCTCACGAGTTCACTACATATTTCTCTTCAAACAAATCACATATAAGTCTAGCCACATAAATAATCAAATTAAGCTTAACCACACACAGTATAAACATATACTTTCATACTCGCGTTATGTAATTACCAACACTTACTGTATTGCACGAGTCCTTTCTCTAAGTGGTTGACCTTAAGATGTCAACACTAAGTAAGTCTTTGACATACAACAACATTTCACAACAATTTGAAGTTTTTTGAACAACTTATCTTATTGCGTGCTCAATCCAACTTAATTACACCATATTATGTGATGATCAGAAATAAAGAGTAAGAAATTTGGTAGATTGTGTGTAGTAAATTCAGTAATTGTTTAGGTACAAATGCATATGCCAAAATTCTAGATGAAAGTTTACTAGTAACGCATTATATGATATGAGCCTTAGAATACTAGTATCCTAAATTATACTTATATATTTGTTGTGACTTGTGAGTTGTGCCTACATACAAAGTACTAATAAGTTTATGAAATCTCAAAAGTCTGGTATGTCTAACTGAAATAGACGAAATAGACTATAGTCGAACATCACTTACATGTGTCAGTAGTTAGGTAAACAAGTGACAAGTTGTAATATGTTATGTGCTTTAAGACACATAGTTTATCTTTATTCTCATTCCTATGGACGTAAATGATCATAATAATTCATTGCATCCCAATACATCCCTTTGAATAATCACGTCCCTTTAAAACCCAGGATAATTAAGTAACGACTGTTGTATTATAACCCAGCACAACAATACATGTTATAGGCCGTTATAACATATTACGATGTAATGTTAAACACACATTGTAAGTGGCACTACCTGTGAGATTGCAGATTTTTGTACAATTGGTGGCGGCTTTTAGGATGAAAATGAAGAGAAGGTATGATAGATAACATCATAACACCTCCCACCACATACTGGGCATTATTTAATGTAATTGGTTTTAGATATTTTGAATGTTATTAAATTTGGATATTTTTGGTTTCTTGTTTTTTGGGATACCGAACTTTGTAGTTATTTTGATATTTTGAATAGTTTATGCGGAAATAGATGTAACGAAAAGCAGGAAAAAGATTTGCTAGAAAACCAAGAATAGTAAACAATAAAAAAAAATGTATTGTTGCTCATTTTGTATCCTTTGGAGATCGGTTTTTTTTGTGTGGACATTACTCAATAGCCAGGGTGGCAATTCTAAAACGATACAAAAATAATCAATTTTCTTTTATGTTGTGACTAGTGACTACTACCATGTTAATTTAAACATGTTATAATTATAAACATGTTGGGATCAACGGTTTAAAACGAGTTATTTTCGGGTTGAATGTTTAACCTATATAATCAAATACACTTTAACGATCAATCCGCCAACCGGACAAACATAAACTGTGTAAGACCCCGTGAACATGTTAGGTGTGGTACCCAGGTCTAACATGTGAATATAATCGGGTCTCGGGGTTGGATCCAATTCTGGAAACGGGTTTGAAGGAAGATCCACGAACCCAATAGCATTTCAAATTAAATAAACAATCTAGTGTTAGTAGAAATTCAAAATTAGTATCTGGCTCTATTTTTAAGATCCTCTAGACGCATATATAGCAATGCATTGAATTGTTAATAATTATCTTCATGAATCATTTTGAATGCGGGGATGAAACTTCTAAGAATAGCCATAGATATTCTAAAGCCAAATAGACAAATTTCAAAATTTGATATAAGTCCTTGTAATAAAAAGCTCAAGGATACTCTTTGACCAAGCTTTTGTCAACAGATTTGTTGGAACCGGACCCGTCAGTCCCCATTAAGACTCGACCCATATAAATATAATCGGTTCTTGGTCCGGATATATATGTTGGAGACGAGTTATCAGGTCCCGGATCTAGTTGGATCTAAACGAGTATGGAGAAAAGAAAAACCGATTACACACCCCTAGACATGCTGACCCTTTTATGTCTCATTTAACTCATTTATTACAACTCATCACCAACTTGATTAACCTGTTTACAAATTGATTACAAACAACTTCAATATATTTCTTACACAAATAAAAACATAAGTCATGTTCAGCAAAACAAATCAATCTGTCAAGCATGAAATCGATTTTAGATATTTATGTTTATATTACTCCAAAATCCATACCCAAATATATAAAGATACAATCCAAGATTTTTGAATGGTTTTATGCATCTAAAAACATTCATGTCAGAAATCAGTGACCAAAATAAAAGATAGAGACAAAAAGAGTACTTGATAACCAATTTCATAATTTGTAAACCACCCACAGAAAACCATGCATCTCACGAACATCATGTCTCCCAAATGTTCACTTTCAATCCTTTAAAATTTAATGATTTGGAGCCACGATTCCGTGTTCAAGTACTCAACTCTAATGGTACACCCTCACCCCCCACCCCACCCCCATGTCCCTTACCTATACATACCCCTCTTCCCTTTCATTCTTCCACACCACTTGACACCATGGAGTTCATTTTCATTACCTTTGCCATCCTATTCTCTTTATGTATTATTGTCTCATCTTTCCTTTTATTTGGCTCGACCGCTGAGGGCGGTCGGATAAACCTTCCGCTCCCTCCTGGCACCCTCGGCTGGCCGTATATTGGTGAAACGTTTGAACTCTATTCGCAAAACCCGAACGTCTTCTTCTCATCAAAAGTCAAAAGGTGCGTATTTTCATAGGAAATATTTATATAAGTTATTTTACATACAATTTTCAGCTTTTCCATAGCTGACCGTACCGTCTCTTTTTAGTTAAATGAATGAACATAATTCTTAAATTTTATTTTACAGATACGGGTCAATATTTAAGACGCACATATTAGGATGCCGGTGTGTGATGATCTCGAGCCCTGCGGCCGCGAAGCTCGTGTTGGTCACCAAATGTCATCTCTTCAAGCCCACATTTCCGGCTAGCAAAGAGCGAATGATAGGCAAACAAGCCATTTTCTTTCACCAGGGTGATTATCATTTCAAGCTTAGACGCCTTGTTCTCCGAGCGTTCACGCCCGAATCGATTAAACACATCGTTCCCGACATCGAATCCATTGCCCTCGACGCCCTAAAGTCTTGGGAAAACCGATTGATCAACACTTTCCAAGAAATGAAAATAGTAAGTTAACGTACTCATCAATATCTCACTCATAAAGACAGGTTTTTACGGTATAAAAGTACAAATAACATATAGCATAATATCCGACCGAAAAGCACAAATAATTTGTTTTGTAATTTGGAACTTTTGTTGCTTCAGTTTACATTCAATGTGGCATTGCTATCAATTCTGGGCAAAGATGAATTGGTCAACAGAGAAGATCTCAAAAGATGTTATTACATTCTCGAAAAAGGGTACAATTCGATGCCGATTAACCTTCCGGGTACTCTGTTTCACAAATCAATGAAAGCTAGGAAAGAACTAGCTCAAATCTTGGCAAAAATTTTGTCTGGTAGAAGAGAAATGAATAAAGAACAACAGCATAATGATTTGTTGGCTTCTTTCATGGAAGATAAAGAAGGGCTCACCGACGAACAAATAGCCGATAATATCATCGGTGTCATCTTCGCTGCCAGAGACACCACCGCGAGTGTCTTGACTTGGATCATGAAATACTTGGCCGAAAATCCGGCCGTTTTACAATCAGTCACGGTAAGAAACTTCAATCCTGTTCGATATAATATATTAGTTAAGGTTTATTCTAACTACGTGTACCGTAATTAGAAGATATTATATTTTATAAGTTTTACTTTAGATTTTTATCACGAAAGCCTTAATAAATTTTACACATTAAAATCTTTCTACATATAACAGTTTTGACTCTATGTTTCTCTTTCCTTTCGTGGCTTATAGTGTTTTTTTAAACAGTTTTGATGTACCGGTCTCAAGTTGTTTTAAAAGAAACTCGCAGTTTTATTGAAATTTAACATTTTGAAGAACTTTAAAGCGTCTTTTATATTGTATTTGTCTTTTTATATATAGTTGATTAATAATACAAAACGTTCGTTAAAATTAATTGATTATTTTATAAATTTAACAGGAGGAGCAAGAGGCAATAAAGGTTTTGAGTTGGGCAGATACCAAGAAGATGCCTATAACTTCAAGAGTCATTCAAGAAACACTCAGAGTTGCTTCAATCTTATCTTTTACATTCAGAGAAGCAGTTCAAGATGTTGAATTTGAAGGTTTGCTTTAATGTTTTCCAGAGTATTTATTGCTACAACCATGTTGAGTTGCACTTTATTTATTAAAAGTTGTTAATAAACTTCAGGGTACCTTATTCCAAAAGGGTGGAAAGTATTGCCACTGTTCAGAAACATTCACCACAGTGCAGATAACTTCACTGATCCAGAGAAGTTTGATCCCTCAAGATTCCAGGTAAATAAAAACAAATACAAATATTTTTATAAAAATAAGATCTTTTTAGCATATTGAAAAATGGGTACTAAAAATTATGTAAATTTGGCAGGTGGCACCAAAAGCCAATACATTTATGCCATTTGGCAATGGGATCCACTCATGTCCAGGAAATGAACTAGCCAAGCTGGAGATATTAGTCCTCTTACATCACTTGACTACAAAATACAGGTTTGTAACACACTTAAGGCTAGCTATTTTTTCCAACTTATCCGTCAAAATGATCATTTTGGTGATTTTCCCTTATCAAAAGAAAAAAAAAACGCGCATATTTAAAATGTAAGGATAACTGGTGTTGCGTAAAATTTATATGAAGTTGACTCGATCGTAAGGATAAGCATATAACAAAGAATATGATTTTGTGCAGGTGGTCAGTAGTGGGCCCACAAACTGAGATTCAGTATGCTCCCTTTGCTCTTCCCCAAAATGGGTTGCCCATCAAACTCTCTCTCAAATAATGCCCATGATGAAAGTTGACAAGCAACTATAGTTTGACTTGGCTAAATAGTCAAAGTACAAAGAGACACCAAAGCATGTAGAGACAGAAATGTTGTGCATTTCCAAGGCATAACAAAGACTAAAAGGACAGCAAGGTTGTATATAAGAAAAAGGTTTTCTTAATTCTCAAGTTAGAGAAAAGAAAAGATTATTTGTGGTGGTTTTGTAATGAATAAGGATTGTAGGGGGTGTTAGGTAATATTTGTTGAGGGGGATGAGGTTTGACTTTATTGTACAAAGTCCGCAAGGCATTTATAATTATAATTCTATAACTTATTTTTTACATATTGTTTTTTTTAGTAAAGTTGAAATAAAAAGTAAGATAAAAATGAGAAGTGTGATAATGATTTATGGTTACACAAAAAACTTCTTAAAATAATAAAATAAAATAATTATAGCTTAAAATATAAATAAAAAAAAATTAAAAACCAAAATGTTTCCCCGGTAATTCCTGCTCCAAAGAAAGAAAAGGACGAAAAGTCACAATGCCGAGAAAAAAGACACAATGCCGAAAATGAACAAGCAACGCAATGACAAATAAAAAAAGACACAATAGGCCGTAAAATATAACACAATGCGAAACAAAATATAACACAATGTTGAGTAATATAACGCAATATTAATAAAAAAGACACAATGCCAAGGAAAAAATGCATCAGCGACGAAAATAAACAAAAATACAATGATAAATAAAAAGACACAATTATTTTTTTTTATGTTTTTTTCGAGTTGTTTTTTTTTTAGAACGAGAAAGACGGTGGAAACATTTTTGTGTTTTTATATTTTTCGTTTTTTATTAGACTTTGAGTTATGATTTTTTTATTAATTTTTCATTATTTTTATGGGCTATTCTTTGTGTCTGCAAATCCTTCTCATCCTTCTCATTTTGTCTTCTTTTGTATAATAACCTGACCCATTGTTTCTTATGATCTCTCTTTATATTTATAGTCTTTGATTTCATATCAAGTTGATGGTATTTTATAAGAAACTTTAATCGAGTTGATGATATTTTTTCTAAATTGAAAGTAAATTATTTCGTAAATGAGTCTACTAAACAAACATAACGTTATATAGCTACTACCAGGTAATTTAATACATCTGACCTTATCGGCTTCTACATTGTATCTGTCAATGGTGAACCACAACAACTATATCCAAACCAACAATTTGAATCGTACTATTGTACCTTAAAGTCCTGTGGAGGAGCAATCAAGGATTGCTTATACAAAAGCACATATGTGAGTTATTAATAGGTAAAACAAACGATGTTTGTTTATGTGAGAAGTTGAATGTTACATACGGTAAGAGTCATTTTGTCATGTTTACAACAGTGAGACACACCTCATCGAAAATAATAAGTCTTAAGGGGTGGTTATGACAATTTAGGAGGATATCACATAATACGTTCACATGAAAGATACATAAACTCCATAAATGACCAACCTCAAATACCACCATGTTTCGAAAACATTAGTTGCGGGTGGATAAACCCTACATGCAAACAAGGTTAGATTAGAGAAATTCAGTATGGGTTCCCTCTTAATAAGTTTTCATTTCGATAACCAAAAACAAACTTTTAAGCTTCTATGGAAAAATATAGAATATATTAGTCGGTAAGAAAGGTCGTATGAAAGATGTTTTATCATTCTTTTACTTATACTTTTACTCGTGTATTGTTTTATGAGTTTTATGGCCCTACAAAACTATTTCGTTTTTTATTCATCTGGTAGTGGGGTATTTCAATGTCGTAATGGCATAAAGTATATTTTAGGAGTTCTTAGGTTCCACTTATAAAATGTAACGAAATCCTCACCTATTGGAAAAGTAAAGCACTACTCAACATCTTAATGTCACTAGGTCAAAAAGTTCTAGATCTACTTTAGTTAAACAATTACCTATCAACCTTCGTGCCTTGATCATTCTAATAATCTTTCACCATATTTAATTATTTATCAAACATGCCCTTTCAAAAAACAAAAAATACATTTAATATTTAATAGGGTTGACTATTGATTAATCAACGTATGGACGTAGTAGTTAACAAATTTATAGATCTTAAATGAAAAGCAAATAATAAGTAGTTGACTTTAAAACTCAAGATTTTAATATTCATTCGAGTACGCATGTCAACCTACAATGCCAAATTTGCAGAATGGCGTAATCAAGCGCATGCTCCCACCTCAAATGGGATCATAATTCACAACTAAATTGGATAATGTTTATCTACGAAATCAAAATTTTAACACGACACCCCATAAATAAATTCGATAGATCGGAGTTTATCTACAAAATCCTCTGACACTGAGCAACTACAGGATACTTGTTTTTTTTCAAAACCAAAAATGTAACAAATCAGATAAAATCAAATTGCAAAAACTCAATAGCAAAAGCAACAGCTTAATTTACTCGAATTTGATATGTTGACATTTTGGCCATGATGTATAGTTAATTGTTTTTTCTCTTCGACATGATATGTTTGATCAAGTCGTTCACAACTTGAAAAGTTCTACAAAGCTACATGACGAACATTTAATTAATAAATAGAAGGCATGCATATGAATAATTCATTTACAAAAGCTAGGTCCTTAATGATACCGTTAGTCAATATTGGTAGGCGACATTTACAAGATAAGAGTACTCGCTACACGTTATGGTTTAACACTTTAACTAAAAGTCGTATACCGTCGTACAGCGTCATTACCATATAGATAATGGACTTTAACTAACCACCATTTAATTATCATGTTGTGATTTAAATAGAAGAAAAAAGAAATTGTATGTGATTCATGAGAAGCGGACCCCATCCAGCCACTTTGATGGCGTCCTAATTCTCGTGGTTATGTGAGTGTTAACCAATGGTGTGACTAGGGGCGATGACTTTGTGGGGAGGGTGATGACTCCTGACCCAATCACCCTGGTCTAGATTTAAAAAAAAAAACTATATATTTAAAAAAAATGTATCTATTATAAATATTTAAACTCAATTACCTAATTCATTTAAACTCATTTTTGTTTAAAAAAATTCACAACGCAAATCATAAGCTCATATTTTTACTTAAGGTCCAAATTATTCTCGCATTCGGCCCAAAATAATTTTTAACGATTCTCGGGAACAACCCTACAACAGATGTTCTAACTATGAATCATTGAACTTCGTCATGACCAACCGTACTAAGTGATGATGATAATAGTAAGTCATTAATTTAAACAAGCTATATATTAATCTAATTTTTTTTCTCCATATGATCTAGACTGGTGTTTAACAAAATGTAGGATTAGCTTTGTTAATTTAGACAGCTGTTGATGCCGGTTTTGACCAAATATTGTGTAAAGCTCATGGTTTGGCTACGTGTTTTGAATGATATCTTATTTTAATTAGAAAATGTTACTTTGAGTTTATTATATTCAGGAGGTATAGAGAGGTTCAAAAAGAGGATTCTCTTAAAAGGGTGGATTAGAAATCATGTGAAATCTAATTCCTAGATTCCTGCTACTTATGTCATTTTAAGGTTTTCTGGGCAATCATTAAGTATTAACACATGGATTTAGTCATATCAATTTATATAAATAATTGGACAAGTATTAACTTAGGAGGTGAAATGAATAAGTTAATTCCTTTACAAGTTAGAGACGCCAACGGCACTCAAATCCAATACTCAATAAAAAAATGTCTCCAGACTAGCTTCTGATCTACCTAGTTAATATAAAGCAACAACACCACTTAGAGGAACTGACACATCAATAGGAACTAATGCATGTGTTGACGACCATCTAGCAGAAGCAAATCATTACTAGTAACCAAGTTCTCACTAATAGAAACCAAGCATAGGAACTTTCAAAAACCAATGGCCGTTATAACTTATAATTGCCAAACCAACACATTGTTTCATGAAACATTAATACGTTTTTTCAGCTAAATGTTGTAACGGTTCTCATCCTATAAAACGTAATCTTTATTCTATTTTGAGCACAGATTCATAACATAAGCATACACACTAGTTCTTAATATTTCTAAATTATCCGATTAAGATTTCGAGTAAACGTGATGTAAAATAACTTATAAATCATATTGACTTGACTTTCAGTCAATCAATATATGTAGTAGTTGTCAAATGATAGAAAATAATAAGAAGAAGAAAACAAACAAGTACACTTCATTATGAGACGCTAACATACGTAGTTGACTTCTTTTTTAACTTATTGATTCAATTACACTTGTCAATCTAATGCCAAATTAATATGTAGTTTGACCGAATAATGTGCATGCTTCCACTTAAAAATGGAATCATAATTGAGGAGTTAGAAGTTGGAACCAACAAAAACAAAAGTAAACTTTATAAGATGACATACAAGATCTAATTATAATCGTGGACCCTCTCTAATATCATTTAAGCGTCGTTGTTTAGTTTGCAAATGTATAAAACCTCCTTTAGCCAATATAAATATAGTTATGCTAGCTAAATACTCTCGACCTGTACGTTTTGCTGAGTGTACCCTCACCGTCTACTAAATATGTCACATAATCACTCTACTTTTATTTACATATGATGCATTTAACATATCATCGACACGTTTTGTAGCATGCAGCCTTTGATACCACCAATATTGTCTGTCTTGTCCATAAAGAGCTTACAGTTTTGTTTTTGACTGGTCTTACTTCTCAATAGGTCAATCATCATGTATTCTTCTCACCTGAGCAGACTTAAGCGCTTAACTGATGTGAAGTTCTCCTCTAAACCATAACATAATTGTTATGTTATGTTGATACTAGAATAAAGAAGATAACATGTGTATACAAAAAACTAGTAGACTAAAGAAATCATCCTTTTTTTTAACCTTTCTTAAATATTTTTAGTGGCAAATATATATGTTTTATAGTTTAAGTTCTCTTATGATAGATTCAAACAATAAAGTATATTGCTACGAACTAAAACATTCGTTATTTATAACTTTTATAAGAAATTAATGCATTGATAAAAATTTTAAGGGTATTTTATTGCTTTTCGGTTTATTTAATATCTGTTAAAAATTTAAACCCCTTCCGGAAATAAAGTGTATTAATTCTATTATTTGCTTTTCATCGATGACAATATTGTTTATTTTACAATTGTTGTAAAGACTATTGTGGACCGATTGTGTATTAGCAATGCTTGCTAGGTTTATTGTATATCGATTATTTATTAGATATTGTAATTTCATAAATTACCTGTGTAGGTTTCAAACTAGTATTGGATATTTTTTGGATTGTAACATACTTATATCAAAACGTAAATAATGCATAAACAAATCATAACTGTATTAGGGTGGAGCCGTAGAGGGGGCGCAACCCGCCCACACCCGCCGGGCGCCGGCCCACCAATCACTGGCCACCGCCTCAGTCGGAACCCAAACCCACCAGCGCCACATTGTGACATTACCCACCCAACACTCGGCTTCCTCTCTCCCCAACACACACAAGCATGCTCCGGAAAAGATATATGAAACTTATAAAAAAACATAAAAAGTTGTAACAGAAAAGAGTTGTAAAGAGGAGTAAATAGACTGACCATAAAATATTATATAGCCACCATTTTATTGCTACAAGGTACGTACCGTACCTTCAATGAATCTCACAACAAGATGGTAAATATCTGTTTTTCATAAAGGTTTAAAAATTAAATGTTTGTTCCAAAGTTCAAGAAAAGACCAGAATTTATTCATGATCATTTAAATGCATCAGAAAGATCAGCTTCACCTGGCCAAATTTCAACCCTATATCACTCTTATTTTAATAAAAATATCAATAAATACTAAGGTACTGTTTGTTTTTTCAGAGGTAAAATGTTCGCAGTCTGCGGACCACATCTGCAGACATCTGTAGCAGAAGAGGTGGACCAAACCTCTGCACTCTGCAAGAAGAAGACTGTTTGTTTTTTAACGTCTGCAGACTACTAAAATTTTCAATATAAGCTTTATACCAAAAACACAAATTATCTAGCAACAATTAAAAATATATAAATCCAAATTAATGCCTCTGAAGTAGCAAATTATAAAACTTACATTAACAATTTCCCACGTGAATTTTTTTCCTCCAAAAGTTTTTTCAATTATTTTCGAAAGTAGATAGTTTATACATAATGAATTAAACGAGCCAAAACTCGAGCTTAAAACAACTCACAAGCCGATTACATAAGCCTAAACTTTCTACAAACTTTTTTCAACTAAAAACTTTCTATAGACTTTTTATAATCCTAAACTTTCTACAAACTTTTTTCAATTAAAAAATAATAATACTTGAACAATTATGCAAGATTATAATTGAACAAAAAAAAACTAATCAATTAACAACTCAATTGAACAAATCAATTAACAAGAATTCAATTAACAAAAACTTAATAACTTAATTGATATCTGATGGAAATAATGAGTTTGGAAGAGGCTGGAAGACTATGGTCCAAGTCTGCACCAAGAAGAGGGCGCGCAGACGTTTTTTAATGAAACGTCTTCGAAAAACAAACAGCCTACAGAGGGCAATGTCTACGCATGGTCTGCACTGTAGACAAAAGAGGTCAGGAAGATCTTTTATAAAAAAAACACCACCTAAATGACAGTGATGAAAAAGGCATTATTGATCTCTAGTTGTTTACTTTTAGGCTTTAAAAATGTCAGAAAAGTTGCAATTCATGTTACTATTTGTGTTTTTCTATTTTATCAGTCATAAATTTTCGGTGTTTGTATGTCTATCGATAGGACTTTACGAAGTCGGGTCACCGAAGTTTTCGGGTTTTTAATGTATCTATAGAGTTTTCGATTTGATTTAGTTCGTATGGCTTTTTTAAGTGAATTTCAGTTTCAAACATAGCTCTTGTAGCTACTTACAAGGACTCCAAACATTGTTTGTGAAGGAATTATGATCCAAACACGTTAAAGCTAAGCGGTGTAGTGGTGTGATCCATGAGGTGTACGTGACACGTCACTAATTCTTTCTAATAAAATAAATACTTTTATAATTTTTTTTATAAATAATTATTAAAAAAAATTATATCAACTAAAAGTTATAACATTACATAACATAAAATTTAAAACATTGCATAATATTAGAGCATTTATAATGGTATCCCCGTCCTCTTTTCCATACCAAAATTTTATGAAAAATATGCAATTTTGTTCATTTCCATTCCTGCATTGGAGTCCTTGTATCTATACCCTATACCCATGGTTGTAAAAAATCACGCATAGGCATTAATTAATCGCTAGTCGGTACCTCACCGACTAATTGTCGATTAATCGCTATTTGGTCAAAATCGGTGAAAATTGAAAATTTTATATAGAAATTTTGGTATATGTATATATTTGAAAATTTTACACATAAGTATCAACCCTATTAATCTATATTAGTACAGATTAATCGCTAGTTACTACTGCACGTCCTGACTAGCGTCTAGTTATATGGGGCATGTAAACGTTATAACATTTAAAAATGCACTTATTATTGGAAAAAAAAATTCAAAACCGGGTTTTAGTCCCACCGTGTGTTACGCCAGAGAGTTATGCTTTTATGGTGATACGACTGTCAAGTGGCAGGCACCAGTGGCGGATCTTGAAAGTCTAGTATGGATGGGCTAAAATTCACGAGAGCCAAAAAACTTTGTTTTCCCCTACTCCTATGTTTCAGGTCGGCAATCCGGTTCGGGTCGGAGCAAACAATAAAAACATACTATATTCAATCAATCAACTCAAATACCAATTCAATAATTTAAATTTAAATTCAATTATTCAAATTACCATTTTTACACAAATAATATAGATGTGCCGGACTCAAATCTCAAGGACGAATTGATATAACTCAACAAAACGTAAACACACAATAACTAATATTGAATAACTCTCAATATTATATGGAGGAAATATAACTTAAAAACCCCCATACACATAACTCGTGTTTCTCTAGATGAACCTAGCTCGGTTGCATCTCGTGTGTATTTCTAATGTCTAATCATAACTCGGTTTATATGTACTAATCTAACTTGCTAACAAAGACATTACCAAATATAATAAAACCCTAATTGCAACCCCATAAACCAATTACATATTAATGAATCTCACGGGCCCAATAGGTCCGACCTGGTCATCTACACGTGACAGGCCTATTAAGATGGAAATTACATCCAACAAAATCTGGGCTTATTTTTTGTACTGGGCTTTATTTTTTAACCTTTCGGACTCAAATAATATGGATGGGCCGGAATCAAATAACATGGATATGCCAGACTCAAATAACATGGTTGGGCCGAACTTAATAAATATAATTTTTTGGAATTTTTTCGGTAAAAATACACTACTAAACGAAAAAGATGGTGGGGCCGCGGCCCGGTTTGGCCCAAAGTAAGGACCGCCCCTGGTGGCAGCCTGCGGCATGGTTTCATAAGGTAGCGCCCAAACCAAAATCTAAAGCCAACGTGGGCCCAATTAAGACAGCATAGTCTTGCCAGAATAGGACTACAGAACTCTCCAAATTAAAAAATACTCCAAATTAAAAAATACGATGGCCTAACACACAAAAAAAATCCTCCTAAATGAAAATTTTTAGCTCAAGATTTATTCTCGTGATTTTGCACTATTATTTATTATCCCCCCAAGGCCCCAAGTTGATGAATTAAGGGGTTGCATACTCCAACTTGTAGAATAGATAAAAAAAAAAGAGAAATGAATTAATAGAATAGATAGAAGTTGACTTTCTTTCAAAAGGCCATGGTTAATATATCTACTGTCTAGTGGTTGGAACATGAAAGTTTGAGCTCACCACCGGTCTTTACTACAAACAGAAAATATTATATTCAACAATAAAAATAAAAAATAAAAAAAGGGTTACTTGAGAGCCTGTATATCTTGTAGACTAAGTAATTTTTCATAATATTATCTAAAAAATATTGACTATAATAAAATAAATTAATCATGTTTAATAGTATCGTGCAGATAAGCATATCGCTTAACTGCTTGTGTACGACTATGCATAAACAAACCTTATTACTGACAAAATTTTGCAGGTGACTTACCGAAGTTCACCAACAGTATTTAACTAGATCCGACACTGTATGATACGCTTATTGTAGACTAATGATTATGTGAAGAGCTTGCATAGTTTGTTAACAAAAGGGATACCAATAGTAATTTACTAGATCTAAAAACACAGCAATGCTATTATAACAGAATCGTTTAGAATCATGCGCACAGCTTTATAAAGAGAGACACGGTGAGTGCATGAAGGCAAATTGTACACTGTATTTTACTGCATATGAAGAAACAAGAACAATATCTTCCTTAAAATACAATAACTCCTCTCCCAAAATTCAAACGAAAACAGGTGAATCTTAATAATACAAGATGTTATAACACTCAAATTCAAATCTTTACCTGGGGCCCGCCTCAACACGAACAGCCCAGCCCGATCACACATGCTTCTCATTTGAACCTGTTTAATCTTGTAATATAAACCTTCCCATGTGTAAACTCAGGTTGTGACATTTTGATGTATGAAATCTGATCAACCGAGCAAATCACTAAATAAGTTAGGATTTTGGCTCGTTGGGTTCACACCCATTTGCCTAACGGGTGCATCTTTGTCCAACGCATCTTTCAGGCTCGGCCCCTTGGTCAATGATGCGGGTTTCTTACTTGCACTCGCTGAACCATTATTCTGATTCTGATTCCCATTTGTAACAGTATCTGAATAAAGAGACATAAGATCATAACCATTAGAACCAGCAGCAGGAGCTTTAACATCTTGACCCAAATCAAGAAGACCCTCCAGTTGTTTAAACAGATCCACAGTTGAAGAATAACTGCTCATGTCACCAACCGGTTCACCCAAATCAAGCAAGTCAGGTGGAGGTGGTTGAACCGTTTTGTTCACAGTTACGGTTGCAGTTGTTCTTGAAGGCTTAGTATGAGCCGCAGCACCAACAGACTGCTTCCTTTCAGACCGTGAACTCGTACCCCCGAACAATGAAGCCGCCAGTTTTTGCTTCTCTTCTGAAACCTCAACATTTGACTGCCTCGGTTCACGTGGTTTAGATGTTGTATCGGGTTGTGTTGCACCATTAACCGTAGTCCTATGGGACTCAAAGTTTGAGGTGATGAGGATGAACCAGATGAGTATGTGGGCTTACCCAACTTCTTTTGAACCCCATCGAGCCGTAACTTGAGTTCTGTCGAACCCAAGCCAGAGCCAGAGCCTGCATCAGAAACGGGTACTAAAGGCCAAGTAGGTTGAACCGATGGTTGATAAGAAGGCTCGGATACAGTTGCAGTTACAGGAACTATGTCGGTTATGTTAGTAGGGACCACAGGTTTTGGAACCTCGTACGCCTCAAACCTAAGAGAATGAGTTGATGGTTGTTCATACAAGTTGTGGTTTCTGATTTTGCTATAATTTAGGGTTCCAGAACGTTCGTTTTTAGGGATATAGGGTTCAGCCCCCTGCTCTAGTGACTTCTGAACATAATTATCAAGAAACGAAAGGCTCGTATCGATCTGCATGCAAATATTAATAGTAAGTTATTAAACATCAAAACTTATTTAATTTATTAAAATACAAAAAAGGTTACCTCGATGTCTTCACAGCTAGCATTTAATGGCATAATATACTCTATGGCATTGGCATCAAGATTTAGGATTGCTTGGAATTCATATGCACGTTGTTGGAGATCAGATGAGTGAGATGCTGATAATTCCTCAAGCAATGACTGGCACTGCAAAGACATTGAATCTTGAGAAACTTCTAAAAACTGAATACAATATCAATTCGGAATAAAAAAAATTATACAGACCTCTGGTAACAAACTTGCTTTTCTTCCAGCTGCTTTCTCAAAACAATATACTTTCATAAGCGCAGTCACTGCATATGCCTTTAGAATTGCAAAAGAAAGGAAAAAGTCAACATACCAATAGTGTTTGTTTGTAAAACCAGTCAACATACCTTAACTATATCATCACCCGAATGTGCTTCTGCCACATCACATAGCTTGCCACTGATGTAGGAAGCAGAATATTTACCGTCTGCAGTTCCATATTCACCCCACACCCAACATATGACCTGTTGCAAAGTTAACATATAAGATAAATATATATACACAAACCTACATATAATAAAAAGAAATCCGTTGACCATGAAACCTGAACTTACCTGGAGAAATGCTGATGGAAGTTTTGGCTCATCAACTATTTTCAGGTAAGATTCCACCTGCAAACCAAAAAAGAAATCACAGCAAAAGAAAATAACTATAACTGAAATTTAAAAATAAGGAATTGCATACAGCGGATAATCTCAGCTGCTATCTGCTGTATCATCATCCTCTCCAAATCCTTCAGCAATCAATCGCATCAAGTTATGTGCAACCTTAAGGTTCACTAAATCTCCAGCATGCTGGAAAACTTTGTTCATGGTCTGTAAATCAAAAAAAGGTGGAAATAAATTATTGATTAACATGCAAAAAAAAAATTTAAATATATTTGTGTGTGTATAAACCTGGATGAACCAATGGTTACTGGGAGCAAATTGTTCTGCAAGCTCCACACATCTGGATGCTGTTTCAGTTTTGTAGTGATTATCATTAATGCTAATCATGTAATCAATCATACGGTCTACTATTACTTCCACATTGGAGGATTTTGTCATTTTATATAGCAGCTCAAAGGTTTTCCTCTTTAGAGTGTCATCACGATCCTGGATATTGCAAGTAATTAATTAAAATCATTTCCAAAAAGATAAACAAATAGATCAGTCAACTGATCAAACTCACCTCTAAGCAATCGATCACAGCAAGTTGGTGTTGTTCAGCAATATCTGGACTTATTTGTATTAATCTACCAAGAGCATCGATACCCATATACTTCAAATTATGACAGTCACTCTAAAATGGAAAATATATATGCAAATAAGACTTGGAATTATAAAATAACAAACTACAATAATATATTACCTTGAGGAAATTAGCGATTGCATCAGCAGCTGATTCCAATAACTTGGGACTCGATTGTATAGAAGAAATGCAACATATGCATTCATAAATAATGGCATTTCCTATGTTACTAGCTGTATCACTTTTTCTCATTATGTCCCCGATGACTGTACACATTTGCTCACTTGACTTTTTGTCACCACTACCGAGTAATGCTAGGATTTTTAGCAACTTAATCTGGCGCAATGAAAAGAATCAGTTATGATGCCAAAAGTTATAACTTGCTTTCACAAACTCAAGCTATAATCAAAATTATTTGAATACAGTTGTAAAGAGTAAAGAATTTATCATGTTTGCTTTTTTTCTCAATCAAACATAAGATAAAAAATAGATGCAGTATTTTTTATTTATGCGTAATCTAGTGTACAAGTAAAACGCGTCAGGATTTATCTACATAGACTTAGTTTATAACTGTAATAATAATTCAAGAACTCAAAAGGCATGGATCAAAGGTAATTGTAAAACCTTTATCTTGTGCATAGAATAGACTTAAGAAATTTAGCAGCAAACTACTGTTAATAATGTGGAAGGAATGGTTGGATGACGATAAATTGCACATGCAACTAAAAATGCATGAGTTTTAATTTGATATGGGTACAAACCCTGTGAGAGAAAAAAAAGTCAGATTATATATCGAGCATATATCTCTTACTTTAAAACATGTATACATATGTTAAGATATAAAATACAAATGATACGAGATAAAACTGAAGCAATAAATGAGAACATGGAAACAAGATGAAACGAGATGGCTGATCTAAAGTTTAAACTAAATAAGTACGCAACTGATCAAGATAATAAAAAAATGAGAACATTGAAAAGAAATCAACATTGGAAACTAACATGGGGTTGTGTTGTATTGTTAGTTTGTTACATATTCACATACATTCATATGAGGCAAGCTAGCTTTTGCAATATACATTTTAAAAAAAGGCATGAATGAAAAGTTAGGTACTTTTTCACAAGATGAATACACACTAAAATCTAATTTCTTAATATGTTCTACTTTTACTTCAAATTTTTCCGCTATATCAAAAGAACAATTTGTTGTGTTTCCTTACTTTTTCCTCTAATAAAACAATAAAATTAAGCTTACACCAAAGAAGTTAGCCTTATGTTGAGGACCCTAGGGATTGTGCATTTCTATGTTGAATGGTTTCATAATCCGTGTTCACTTCATTTCAAGTCTACCTTAACTAGTTCTACAACCGCTGTTGTTATTAAGCTTTCCATTGTTTAAGAAGTTTCCAATCAATATGACAGAAAATGGACATCTAGAAGCATTCCTAATAGCAAACTTAAATGATATGGGCATATATGAAAGCAATCGTTAAACATCAACTGAATTAAATGTTATGTCACACAAACTGCTTGCACGAATCCAGAAGTTCTCCTAGACGTGAATCAAGCAATGATCGTTTTACCGACGATATTCTGTCCAAAAAGTTCAATCCTAACCAGTATTGAGTTTTTATTCTCCAAGGAAAGAGACATAAGTTTATCAAGTATTGAGTTTTTATTCTCCAAGGAAAGAAACATAACAATGAGAAACTGAAAGAACCCAAATAAAATTCACACTCTGCCAAAAAAAAAAAAAAAAAGAAAAAAAACCACAGCAGCATGTAGTTCATAAAAGTGCTTAGCTATTGATCAAAAGGCAACAGAAACATCTCGTCCAATAGCAAAGTTTCTGATTTCATGAAATGAAAACTAATGGGCAACACAAGTAGGATAAAACTAAAATCCCATCAAAGAGGGAAAAAACTATATTTTGCAACGAACGACACAAAGAGAAAAGTGTGTGCAGTTTGTTCACATGAAGGAGGATTAAAAGTTTCTAAAAAGAAGGGCCTATGGTATATACATGTGCAACAAGTGGTCAAGTGCATACCTGAATGAAAGGGGCAGGTGCCTGATGATAGTCATAAGTTTTTGGCAATCTGCGCTCAGCAACTTGCTTAAGAATGTTGACAAAACTTGCAACTAGATCTTTGTATAGGCTTACATCTGCCATGATAAGATCATGTAAAGGGAAAAGTGTAGCACCCATGACACCAGGGTCATTATCAGAAAGTCTCTGCAAAAAAACGTACAACTCAAGACTCAGGAAATTTGATTATATCATAATACAAATTTTCAAGACTAGTCAACAAATTCACCAATTGCATCGGTAGAAATCCGTTACATGCAAATCATCAACAAAAAGGTAGCAGATTCAATAACATAGAGCTATGGCAAGATGCCTGTGCTGTGTTTACTCAAATCTGATGGTGAAGATAAACACATTGCTGTGTGATTAGAGTCCCATGAATCTCACAGCCGTTAATATGTCAGTTGTGTAGTTTCAGATAGCAATTTTTTTGGTACTCACACCAGCTCAAAACTCATCTTGTTTTTAAACTTGAAAGATGAGTTAAATCATATATTGACTATATGCTCATTTTATGTGAAGTTGATTTGGAAAATCACACATTCCAACAAGCTTGCTTCAGCTTTTGAAGTAAAGAACCTAACGACAAACAAACTAATTAATGCAGCGCATGTAACAATATCATTAGAAACATAAAAGTGTAAAACTTCACCTGAATAGTTAAAACCTACTTAAATTGTATGACAATTTGTATGAAGTATTTATATCATGCCTAACTAGCAGAATTCAAATAAAATCAGATTGCATGTAGAACTAAAAACCATAATGCAGGTAAAACCAAAAAAACATCAACCTTGCGAAAATTCGCCACAAGATGATTAACCGAGGCGGGCGTCTTCCGATGAAAGCTATGCAACGCCATGACAGCCTTCTTCCTAACGGCCTCCTTATGATGCCCCAACAACTCCACGACCTGCTGCACCACAGCGGGGACCGTCTCCTCATTAATCAACTTACAACATGCGTTCAGCGCGGCGCACACCGACCAAATAATTATCCGACTTCAAATCCTTCTGGATCGTATTGACAATCAAAATAATCAAATCATGATCCTCGTTCAAAAACAGAGTAACCGCCAAATAACCAGTTCGTTTGAGTAAGAGCGAATCGTCATGCGTCATTTTAACGGCGTGGATGTATCCGAAGGAAGCATCGTGGCCGAGCATCTCGATGTAGACTAAACGGATGATGTACTCTTTCATTTTACGCTTGGGGATGTCAGGCTCGTTGATTCGGCGTTTTAGGGTTTCGATCTGGTGTAGGATGATCCGGTCTTCTTCGGATTTGGATCGGGCTTCGCCGATGGATTTGATTAGGTCTAGAAACTCCTTCGATTGGCCGTTGGAGCCCATTGCCAGCTCACGCCCGATTGTCTTTAGCTGCGCCAGATTTGCAGATTGTTTGGGGATTTAGGGTTTCGATGGATCAGGATTTACAGAGTCTTGTGAAGAAGAAGAAGAAGAAGAAGAAGAAGAAGAAGATGTTGAATTTAGAGAGACGAGTGTAATGCATGTGGCTTGGGGTTGAGTGGGTAGATGTGGAAAACAAAATGGTTTCTCGACCCGACCCGACCCGGTGTATTCAACCCGGAACCGGTTTCCTACATTGGGATTCTCCCCGGACCCATAAGAACCGGTTCCATCTTTACCCGGTCAAAACCCGACCTGAAACCCGAAAAAAGCCCAGAAAACCCAGTCAAATAACTGACTATATCCGGAACCAGTTCCTACAAAATTCCCGGTTTGTGCACCTCTAAACTTGAACCCAGACAGGTTTCGACTCGGTTGAATCTAAAGGTGCACAAACCGGTTCGGGTTGAAACCCATTCGGTTTGGTCAACAAAAGTCAAAATCGGTTTACGATCGGATTTGGTTCGCGTTTAAACTGGTTTATTGACTAATCCACGATCGGTTTTGGCCGGTTTCGGGAGAGAGAATTACAAACAGATCGAAACCTACGTCACAATTGGTTCCAAATCGGCTTCTATATAATCGGTTTCAAACTAGCTCGGTTTCGGTTTGATTTTTGGGTTAGTTTAACCCATTTTTTTTGCCCACCTCTAATTGAACACGTAGGTTTCAACTGGTTCATAAACTTCGCCATTGGAATCGGTTTCAAACTAATTAATTCGAACCGAATCGGTTAGGACTATTAACGTTTTGAATATATTATAAAACCACGATAATATGAAGAATATGAACAATCACAATATTAGAAGAAGAATAAAATCAAACACACTTTGTCTATTACAATAAGACATATATATATATATACAAGAATTGGAAGCTAATTCTATGAATACATTTAATTACAATTATATGTAAGGCATAACTTATGGAGAGAATATCTCCATCTTTGACTAGCTATGATTTGTAGGATCGCATTCATTATTATCCTTGATAAGGACGTTGTGTAACCAACCGAACTGGTTTTGGCTTAGAAATCAGTTTGTCCACATCTAGGTTGAATTATCCGAAACTAATCTATAAACCAGTTTGGGTTAAACCGGTTCAGATATGTTAGTTTGAAATCGGTTGGAGTATATAATTGTTGAAACCGGTTTGAGAGAACAAGGTTGAGGAAAGGATTTGAGAAAAACTAGTTCTATATTGAAACCTATTCCATTACGAATATTTTGTGAGAAGTGATGGTTAGACAAACAGATATCCACCCCATTCATTATTTCATAAGAGTTTACGTTAACTTAACTTATAAGATACATGTTATTCTAATAATGATGCTAGATACAACACACAACGCCAAAATTAGTTGGTGGTGTTTATTATTGTTTACAAAACTTTTGATACCAGACTAAAGAACATCAAATCAATACTTCTATAGCTATACGTACGACTTAAGATACTTATTTTTATGTGTAATGTACATGAAGAGTGGCCTCAATTCATCAAACATATCCAAAAACAATACTTCTCGAACATCAAATCAATACTTCTCTAGCATATCTAGATCACTCAAGAGTCATCTAGTAAAAACTTCTTGTTGAATCAGCAAGATGTTAACTTTAATCGTTACAGTGTGTCCCGGTCATCCATGCAAGCATTAAACTGGATTAGGTGCCTCTTAAGTAATCTTGCAAGCAATATATATTTTATTGTTACTCATTCGAATCAATATGCATTGATTTAATTACAATCGCTTCCATTATGGTTTTACATAACCCCAAGTTTTAAGCATCAAGACTTTATTAATTTTGTTACTATTATACATTCCAGATTGATTTGCACACATGCGAGCTAACTTTTAGTTCCGGTGCATGATACTTAAATATGTAGCTAACGTCTACAAGTGGGAACTAAAAGGCCTAAATCAAAGTTCTTAAGAGAGCATTCCATGACAGTTCAATCCATAACACGAGAACCCTTAACTAAATCAAGCATCTAGCTAGAAAGATTACTTGGAAAACACATGTTTTCGATCGCTTGGAAAACATATGGATTCTGTAATTCTAACTAGCTGTTATTTTTTTACTATTTACCATGGTGATGTTGATTTCTTTGTATTTGATAGCTACATTTAGCATTGGCCAGGCGGGTCTACATGGCCAACTCCAGGGCTCGGTCCTGGACATGTTGGTCTGAAAGCTTGTGGCGTATACTTCTGGAAGCGATCAGATTGAGGTTCGCTTGCGGAGGGAAGATTAGGATAGACTAAAGCTTTAATTGGCAAACTTGGTGGAAGTACTTTTGGTGCTCTTGATGCTTCGTTTGGAGAAAAACTTTGTGACAGAAGTAATGTAAGCAACCATAGGTGTAGCATGGCGACAATGGAGGTTTGCGTCAAGCTCGATCTTAGCTATGAACACCGGACAACTCTTATGTGTAGACTTTGATTAGTGAAGGATGATGCTAGCAAAGTCACATAGGGTGTTATTTATATGCATATGTTGTACAAGCTGCCACTATATAGTTTCAAATATTTAAAGTGAATTAATATCAATTGAAGAGTGGCATTTTCTTAAAAATAATAAACCAAGTAATGATCTTCAACTTTTCATTCGTGCAAGATATGATAAAATTATTTATTCACTAATTATGTTGCCTGCATTCTGATTAGTTGAGTAATATATTAATTATGCTAATGCTAATTAATAGTAGGAATTTGTAAATAATATATTAACACTAATGTTAGTGTTTTTATCTTCAAGTTGATACAAACAAGTAAAATGTCTGCTTAGTTGAGTAATATATTAATTATGCTAATGCTAATTAATAGTAGGAATTTGTAAATAATATGTCAATGTGATGTTATGGTCTCTAAATATCTCAAACACATTTTTATTACCAGTGTATGATGTCTGCTTTATTAGAAACGAAAACCTACTTGATGAATGATCATCAACTATAAAGTCGTCGGTGATCATTAACAGAACGGATCATCATGAGAGTAGACAGTTTATACCCGACAACAAAAGCAAGTTGTGTTTCTAAATATTTGTGTACAATATGCCGCAATTTAATAACCGATAGAACGAATCAACAAAAAGTTGTAGTTCTCTAAATATCCATCGGTTATATGTCAAAAATCACCAACAGGTCTCCAACGAGGCTCTTCCATTGGTAAAGTATTTACCCATGTCCAGTTTCTTCATTAAAGTTCACCAATAATTGTATATGATATTGAAAGTCCTCTAATTGTTTGTTGTAATATAATTTGACTAGTCATAAAGTTCTGTTATATTCCACGATTTTATGCTATTTAGCAAATACGTAGTTCATTACCACTTTAATAAAAATCCTTTTTTATTTGATCACCATATGTTTTGTTTACATCACTTTTGATCACAACTTTCACTTTTTTTATTAAAAAATGGAAAAGGGAAACATGATTCTTAAGAAGGCTATGGGTATGTTTAATATAATTAGATGTTATTTTGGTGTTTGGACTTTGGAGCCGGGGTCTTGTTGGAAGCAACCTCTTTATTCCTGGTGATAGAGGAAATATTTGTTTATAACCCACCATTCCCAAACCCTACTGATAGCTTTAACTATTTATGGAATTTACCGGGTATGTTGTTGTTGTAGATGTTAATTTGGTGTGTAATTGTGATTAGACATTCATGCTTGAATTTTCAAGAGAAAGTGGAGATATGCACTTTAGAAATTTATATGTTCTGTTTTATTTATTTATTTTTTCTTTTTTATGTTTCTGGGCTTTTCATCATTTAGAACAAGTCTTAACGTGAGAAACACATAACTAACTAGGGTAATTATGTCAATACTAGTGTAATTATTATTACTTTACAGTTTTTTAAATTACAGTTTAGAACATAAATGCACACAACAAAGTTTTCGAGTATACATTTTATAAACGAATATCACTATAAAAAACTGGATATCTAGCTAAGACCAAGATATTAATCGCAAATAGCATTTTGTGATCAATTTACGACCAAAATGACGATCATAACCAAGTTTGTTGCAAACCAAGTTTCTGGCTACTTTTAGCAACAAATACAAATACTTTAGTATCAAATCTTGCAACCAATATTTTAGCGACTGGTTTGGGGCCAACGTGTATGTTATCGATAACTTTGTAACCATTTTCCCCTATTGCAATCCGATCGCTTTATTTGTAACTGTTTTTTCTTTTTACAAAGTTCTAGTAGTGTAACTAATGTTCGTGTGCTAGTACAATAGAGCATGCACATTTTTCGGTAGTAATATCATTTAATTATTAAATTATACACATTTATTAATAGAGTTTTTTCAGCTCAATAATATAAACAAAGAACCCCAACCGGTAAGAAAGTATAAAGAGCAAGGAAAAAGCATTACAAAACTAAAACTTGGTTTCGCAACAGCAATTAATATTCACCTTTCGATTCCTACTAACATACCACAGCAAAAGCAGGTGATTAACCATATAACTGTGGGTTTTGCAAAGTACTATAATTCTATAAACATAAGTAGAAACACAAGTTGGCTAGGTACCAATAGAGGTGGTCAAAAAAACCGGTCATCGAACCGGTTTGCCGGTTTAAACCGGAAACCGGTTTTTAAGAAAACCGGTTTTTTGTAAACCGGTTTGACCGGTTTACAAACCTGCGGTTTGGATATCGGTTACACAATTTGGAGCCAAAACCGGTTTTATAACCGGTTATAAAAAAAACCGGTTTTTTTAATAACCGGTTATAAAAAAACCGGTTTTTTTAATAACCGGTTATTAAAAAAAACCGGTTAACCGGTTTTTTTATAACCGGTTTTTGACCGTTATAAAAAAACCGGTTAACCGGTTAAAAACCGGTTTTTTCCCCGTTGGGCAACGGCCATATAGCCGTTTTTTTTATTTTTTGACCGTTTTTTTTTTCCCCATTTTACCCCCACAAACATCTATATATAGCTTAGGTTGGGTATTGGTTAGATCACACTCGATTATACAACTCCAAACGCTCTAAACGTTTATTTCATACGCGATTATTTTGTTATCTCACGCTCAATTATACCACATTACCACTCCATACGCTCTTATTTCGTAGTCGATTATCATGGCCTCTCAAAGTGCTGCTTCATCCGTCAACATGGGTGCCTCGAACACGGGAGAAACGGTCGTTCGGGTCATCCCCACGAAACGAAACCATGATGTTTGGCAACATTTCGACCTATGCGAAATGTCTAACGGTAGCCAGAAAGCTCGATGCAAACATTGTTTGAAGTTTTATGGCAAATATGCAAACTCCACTTTAAAAGCGCATGTACAAAGGCCCTTTTGCAAGGCCTTGAAGGACGAATCGGGAAGTAGTTCGCAGCCGGAGATGACGAATCAAGGAACGGTGTTTACGTACGACCTTGAAGCGGTACGTCAACAGTTTTCAAATTTTGTGATTCAACAAACACTTCCTTTCAACCACTTCGACAACCCTCAATTCACGGAGATGATGCAAAAGTATGTTCAACCACGCTACCAACACGTAAGTCGTTCGACCCTTAGAAGAGATTGTCTTAAATCATGGAAAAACGCTAAATCCGAACTAATTTCATACTTTTCAAACTTACAAACTGGTGTAAACTTAACAACGGATGTGTGGTCGGTACCTAATGGTTCGCCCGACTCATACATTTGTGTGACGGCTCATTGGGTTGACCCCGAGTCGTGGCAAATGATGAAACGAACCGTTGCGTTTCAATTGTTTGATTACCCGCACACGGGTAGAAATATTTTTAAACTCTTGGATAAAGTCATTCGACAATACAAGATTGAACATAAAATCTTTTCAATTTCGTTTGATAACGCGTCCAACAATACGGCCGCGGTTGGCCATTTAAAATTAAAGTATAAACCTATTTGTGATGGAGCGTTTTTTCATAGCCGATGCATTGCACATATTATCAACTTGGCCGTGCAAGATGGGTTAAACGTGATCGAAACGCAAAGAAACAATTTTAAAAGAATGTTACGAGATGTTTTTAGCAACAATACAACATTTTCAAGATACAAAAAATTTTGTGTAGAAGCTAATTGTCAATGGTTGGGGCCAAATTGGGATTGTCCAACAAGATGGAACTCGACTTGTGATATGTTTGAGAAAGCCATCCAACAAAAAGAATCATTAATTGCGTTTCATCAAATTTTGTCAAATACGGGTAAATGTGCACCGTACGATCCTAGAAACTGGTTATTGATTGAGATCGTTACGGAGGTCCTTCAAATTTTTAAATCTTGCACAACTAGTTTATCCGGGGTTTACTATCCAACAAGCCCCATTGCTTTACCAAAAATTGCTGTCATGTGCACAAAGTTGAGTGAACTTCATTGTAGGGGTGCACCTTATTTTGATATGGGTGTAAAAATGAAAGAAAAATTTAGAAAATATTTTCAACAACTACCCGCTGTTTTGACATGTGCTGCTGCGTTAAACCCTTGCATCAATGTTGGTGGTGTTGAAGCTTTAATAGAAAAAAATTGTGATGAGCTAGAGTTAAACGACGATCAAAACCCCTATTATAACCAAACTTTAAAGAATGCTTTCAACACCACCTTGTCAAACATGTATGATGTTTACCTTACAAAATACGGGTCGTCTTCCCAAATTCATGACTCGTTAAGAGCTGTTGCCCAATCCCAATCCCAAACCGACCTTGAAATGGGGATGTACTACATGATTTGGGAAGACGCCGGTAAACGTCAAAAGGTAAACACCCCAAGCAGTGAACTTGGAAGGTATGGTGGTACCAACTTTGTGAAACACATGACTCCGGATGAATTTAGAAGTCTTGATTTGCTGGCTTGGTGGAGAGGTAAGGAGGATGAGTTTCCAATCCTCGCCGCCATGGCCAAAGATTTACTAACGGTCCAAGCTTCCACGGTAGCTTCGGAGTCTGCTTTTTCTGTTTCTGGCAGGGTTATATCGATTAGGAGGACTCGACTCACTCCACCAGCTGTAGAGATGTCGATTTGCTACAAGGATTACTTGGACTCTTTAGATAGGGCACAACATCAACGCTCACTCGAGGGGGAAATGGACTATGGGGCGGCCTTGTATGAAGACGAGGTCAATCAAGGACACACTCAACCAATGACCGATGAAGAAGCCGCATACGACGATTACCTAAGGAATAGCTCGGGATCGGGTAGCGAAGAAATTAGTTAAAGAAACAGCAAGTTGTTAATGTAATCGTGTCTAAGCATTATTTAATGTTTGTATTTTTGAGTTACGAATATGCGATAACGATTTAATGTTTGTATTTTTTATGTAAAAGCTATAAATGAAAGTTATGTGTTTTTAATCTTCCAAGCAAAGAACCCTAACAACGAAAGCAAAGAATGGCTTCGGTCTTCCAAACTAAACCCTAAACCCTAAACCCCAAACCCTAAACCCAAAAAAAAAAAAAAACCGGTTAACCGGTTAGACCGGTTATTAGAAAACCGGTTAATAAAAAAACCGGTTTATTAACCGGTTTCTAAACCGGTCCTAACCGGTTAGACCGGTTAGGGTTTTCATATACAAAAACCGGTTAATAACCGGTCCGGTTATTAACCGAACCGGTTTTTTTCCGGGCCAAAAAAAACCGGTCCGGTTAATAACCGAACCGGTTTTTTTAAAAAACCGATTTGTGCACCTCTAGGTACCAATGGGAATATTTCCATTTTAGGAAAACACAATATATTTGATTAGACGTCACTAAGGCCAATGTGCTTTGCATTTCAGGTTTGGATTTAGTTTAGTAGTTTTGGAGATTTTGAGGTTCATAATAAGATACATCGTACTATTATATGCATTATAAACAAAATGCTTCTTCCACTAATCATTTGAGATATGTGGAAATGGTGTACAGATGTTGCATTTTCAATGGTGGATTTAAAGTTTGGTGGAGGAGATGATGGTCATAGACATGGACATATGGTCTTGTTCACAAAGTAATGTATCAAAAGTTAAAGATGCTATTGAAGGTACAATACGTATTGATATTTCGCGGATTGTAAATGACTAATGAATAAATATGTTTAATTGTTTATAGATATGCTAGTTTCTCTTTCAGAAAACAATAAGTGAAAAAATTGTTTTTTTCATACATACGCTTTTTTAGACGGCTTATGATATAACGAAGCTAACAAAAGCTAGAAAAAAAAATATAGTGTAATTATATGACAGGATGAGAATTATTAAGTCATCGGGTCAACTAAATTAAGAAGACTTTTACTATCTCTATTCCTAAAGCATGAAAACATATTTTTTTTCTAACGACAAATGTTACTTTTACACTACACTAATAATTATGAACTAGTTATAAAAGTTTAGTAACTACTAACAAGTTAAGATATACCTTTGCATATATTTGATTAATCACACACAATTACACGTTTGCTATTTTTTATATATATGTATATATATATAGTATGATATACGCATATGTCCCCAAAACGTTTTAGAAAACTGAGTAAAATAGGGGAATGATAAAACTCATTTTAGATTAAAGGCAAATGAATACAAGTAAGAATAAACGAACTAAAGATTAAGCGAGTCGTCCACTACGCGTCGAACGAGATTAATGATCAGAACCTAAAACTTTGAGATATGAAACTATAAATAAAAACGAACTTAATGCCGCTGGAATCAATCCAAACAGATGAGTAGAACTCTAGTTATGTTGAATTAAACGTTTAAGCGAGCTGGTACTGACCAGAATCCGAACAGCGATTCGGAAGTTAGGTTTTGGTCAGTAGCCTTAAAATTACGTTATGAGAATAAAAGTTTTCTGGACCCAACGTTGAATCCGATCAGAAGTATGAGAAAACGTAAAGTCAAACTCGTTGACTGTTTTTTATTGGGTTTTAAAGCAATTGACTAGTCAGTACCCTTCAATCACATAAATTGATTGAAGTTATCGACTAGTGAATGTTTATGAACGAAAACTCAGTTTACAACTTACCCGAAAAGTGAACGAACAACGAGATATAACAAGTAAAAGGTCCTTGAGTTTGCAAAGTCAAACGATTTACGAACGGTTCTTCAATAAAACACCAAAAACCGATAGAAACACGAGGTGGCAGAAGGTAGGACGGCTAAAATATGTTCTTTAGGGTTTGTGTAACTTTTTGTGGCAGATGGATGAGACTTGTTTATATAGAAATAGCAAAAACGAACTAAATATGGGCTTTTAGCTCGATTAAGAAAGAATATATGTTTTTAATGATGAAATCACTGAATATAATCAAAAGATTTGATCTTGGTGATTAAGAAACAAATTATAATATGTATTTCAGTTATATTAAGATTTCTTGGTCCTTAATTCACTCAACTTTGCCTAAAATAAGCGATTTTATACCAAAAACGAGTTTAGGAAACGATTTTTCGCGAAACTGATCTGCACAGTGGAGCCATAGCGCAGCACGGCCACCCAGGTGGTGTGCCGTCGCGCAGAGCTCCGGGAGAAAAAGGGAACTTTCATTTGTTGTCAATTTTGGTCCTTAAAGTTTGTTATTTGGTCACTTATTGAACTTGTTGTGATATAAATAAGGAATAATCAATATAAAACATGGAGGGCCTAAAAGGAAACATATGAAACTTAATTACTTATGAGTATTTGATTTTGATTAATGTTAAAGATATAAAAATGATTCGGGTCGGGTTAATCGTAAATGAATACGGGTTTGGAAAATCCAAAATGTTACAGTCTCCCCTACTTTAGGGAATTTCATCCTGAAATTATGGAAAACCAAAACATAATCGTTTTTTAAAATAATTCAAAATTTTTATGGAAAATATCATAACATAGAACTTCCAATAACCGAAGCAACGTTTCAAATGGCAATCCGATAAGGGCACTTATATAAGATGTACAAGCGACGTATCCACCATGTCCTTATCATCTCATCATTCGTATCATTACCCAAACTACCTTAGGTTCTAAATCATGACACATAATTGTACGTATTATGATTCCCATGCGAGGACTTGGATAATTATGTATGCATCCATAATTACTCTTATTGTCGGATGGTCGACATAATCCGTACCATCATATGGGTTATAAAATATTGAAAATAAAATTTTAAGAGAAAATAATTGTTTTGATAATTCTAAATATAATTTCAAATTATAATTAATAAATGTTCTAGTTGAATTAATAAAACTGTGAGATTTCAGAAACCTCGTTTTGTTTTTAAAAGTAAAATTTTGAAAATTGAAAGAAAATAAATTTGGTGAAACATATGTTATTAAGATAATCGAGAATAAGGAAATGAGATAGAGGTGCAAGATCCTACTAGATTAACTTTGATAAAGGAGACTTTATTCATGAAATGAAATGTTTAAATAGTTCAAATTGAAATCATCAAATGTCGCGAATAACTAAAGAGTCGATACAATGCATAAACGAAAAGATTAGATAGCTTAAGATAGGAAAGCAACAAAAAAATCTTCAGAGTCTTCAAGCATCTTCAGTTACGATATATGTGATTCACTTGACTTGGAGCACTTGAGGTAGTTGGGTCCATAATAACTTGAGCAGTAAATGCAGGTGGATTGGGAATGGTTTGGGTAGGTTGAGCTTGAAAAGACGACACTAATGAGGTTTGGGTGGTGTAGGCTTGGTAAACTTGAACTTGCGGGTATGGGCTTTGATAAAGTGGAGCTAAGTAAGAGGGATCTTGGTTGACAGGAAGAGCTTTGAGAGTGTATGGTTTAAGGGTTTGGACTTGATAAGCATTGGTGGTGTAGTAGAGTGCAGTTCTATCTTGAGATTGGTGAACACAGGTTCGGTGACGGCACATATTGCGAAGATGACTAGGATCTCCACAATGGTAGCAAGCACGGGTATTAGGAACACAGGTTTGAGCATACGGGGTAGTAGTGATTCTAGGGGTAGGCGAAGCAGATCTTTGTGAAGCATCTTAAGTACCGGGTGGTATACGGCAAATGTTAGCAATGTGACCATAACGGTTGCATTGGGTGCAAAGTCGGCACAAGGATTGGGTCGAATGATGATAGTTGCAAGTAGAGCATAATGGGAAAGGTCCGGTATAAGGTTTTTTGTTAGGAGCATTTTGGTTGGAGGGTGGAGGGTTGGTTTGGCTAGCGACATAGTTTTGGTAGTTGAATTTGCATTTGTGGTGAGAAGAGTTCTCATTGCGCGGAGTAGGTTCGGGTTCGGCCTTATCATCGGTTGAGGATTTGGTTTTGGAGTTTTCAGATGTAGGGTTAGATTCCTTACGAGGTAGGGTTCCATCTTCTATAGGGTCATCGGGACGTGAGGCAGCAAGAGCAATAGCTTCCTTGAATTCCTCCCATGGCATACTCGTAGTAATCCCAAGCATAGCAGTAGCAATTTCCTTAGTGATCCTAGCAGTCAAACGGTGATCACGGGCAGCCGCGAACGACGTTGATTACGACTATGATTTCCTAAAGAAGACATTCTACGAGGACCAAAAATGGAATTTTATGAGATGATGGGTAAGTTGTGTGAATAAGTTGATATGAGATAAGGAGTGTGATGACCGTGTCGTACCGATCATGCAAAAACCTAATTTTACCTATACACAGGGTAAGTCAGGTATCGAATCCAGAGGAGCATGTGGTCAATGTCATACGTTTGTTCGTTTATTTAACTATATTTACGAAACAATTATAAAGAAACAATTATAAAGATTTGTCAAAAGTGCTGATTACACTAGCAATTGGATTGGTTTAATAATAAACGACTAACTTAAGCAAATATTCAATCAAACAAAACAAATCACACCCGGGAATCCAAGTAAGCAATTAACAGTATTCTCATGCAACCTAACAGATTAATTATCCTAAGTCAACTAAAGATTGTTTAACAAGCTAAACCGTAGGTATCCACAATCGCTAACACACGGAACTGGTTATCAAACGGTCCCTGCCAGTGTGACTCAACTAAGGGCAATTGTATGCTTTCTTGTAATTAACAAGTCAACACAACCCTACGAGCAATTATTATAGCAACCGGCAAACTAATCGTTATGATCGTCAAAAACCTAAACCGACTGAATGCACAGCAATACTAAACATCAATACTCATAGATTAACAAAAGAAAATTACAATTAGTTGTTCTAATACATGAAGAAAATACTGAAAAATTACAAACTTTACATCCCGGGAATGACTAAAGAGGATTCAGCCGCTCATGATCTTCGATTAGTCTTCGGCTATTGATTCAGGATGATGAACTACGAATCCCGAGGTGATCGGAGGTGATCCGGGGCTCCCGGAATCACCCCTTGTCATCCCAAAACGGCTGGAAGTCGTTCTCCATGATTAGGGTTTGTAAAATAGAAGATATAGGTCAAAACCCATTTGTTCCCCCTTTTTTAGGCCCGTCGCGTAGCGCGATGGCCATATACCCATACCATCGCGTAGCGCGATGGTAGATAACCTCATTTTTGGATTCCTCTCGTTGAGAAACCCAAAATTTATATATTATGGGTCCCGTAACTCATTTTCTAGCCCAGGATATGCTCGTTTTACTTTCTGGTCGCTTTTTGTGAACCCATCTTGTTCAGTTTTAGCATCGGCTTTAGGTTTCTCATCCAAACTCCTTCCGAATCCTTCTAACACTTCCTTAGACTTCAATTTATGCTCCGGTATTCCCAAGATATCATTCCATGCTCGTACAAGTCTCCAATTTAGCATCTTTAACGATCAATGACCTGAAATACAAAAGCATGTATGAAGTACCAAAGTTCTAATAATATACTAAACAAAACTACATAATTAACACACTAATATATATACAAAATACCCAAACATCAGTGTACCTAAATAAAATTGTGCAAGTATTGACTCGAGGACGAGTCGGGATTTAAAATAAAGTGAGTAATTTTTGGAGATATTTAATTTAATAAATGATGTTTATAAAAATTTCAAAAGTAAAATGTTATTGGGTTGGGCTTTCCATGGGCTTCCCATGGTAGCTCGAGATCCCAAATAAAATAACAAAACATGTTCAATGAGTTGGCCTCCCATGAGCTTTCCATGGCAATTTGAATGGCCCAACTAAATAAAGCAGCATAAAATTTGTGAATTGTCCTCCCATGAGCGTTCCATGGCATTTTGATGGCCCAATTCAAATAACGTGTAATAAACAATTGAGTTGGTCAGCCCATGAGCGTGTACATGGCGTTTAACTGACCCAACTAATTAACAAATTATCGAATCAATGGAGTTGTTCGGACCATGAGCGTTACATGGCATTTAACCAACCCAACTAAATATCGAATCAACGAATCAAATATAAGTAGTTGGTATATCTCGGGAACCACCCCGGACGATAAGTTCCAACCCAAAAATCAAATCGAAAATGGTTTAAGAAATGAATAGTTGGAGTGCCAATGGATTTCCATGGATTTTTCACCCAACTAAGCATTTAAAATAATTTAAAAACACAATTTGGAAGTATAACCGTTTAGCCAGTTATGTTTACCACGTAACCGTTTAGCCGATTACGGGTACCACTTAAAGTTATGGTTGTATGACATTTGTCATACCCCTATGCTTCAAGGTGGAAGAGCAAAAACAACACACGGAAAATCCTAAGGAATTTCCCACAATAAAAGATAATTTACCAAAAATAAGAGGATTTAAAAATATTTTGAAAGTGAGGCGTAACCTCGGAATTTGTGTGTGTGTGTGCAATAAATAAATAAAATACAATACAATAAAATAATTAATCTAATTAAGCTGTAAACAATTAAATAGCACATAAGGTCGTTTAGATAAGCACGTATAGGGTTCTAAACTTATGTCTATGACAATTTCTAACGACCTATCTTATAACCTTCGGCTCTGATACCAATCTGTCACACCCCTACCTAAGGCGGAAATGTCGGGGCGTGATCCGATTGCTCGCAGCTCGAAGATACTATCATAATATAAATGTGACAATATCTATTTGATTATTTTATTTCAACTATACACACAATAATCAAATACAACAAAACAATTCAAATAAATAAATATAACAAGTTTAAATCCATGTTAGTCTTCATTATAACCCTAAGGTCTTTCTAAGTGTCTATACTTCAACTCAAGCAACCTACATATGCGTAGAAAATGGAGTTTTGTCAACAAACAAGTTGAGTGAGTTTATCACCAATTTTTGACACAAAAAATAATTTTAATATAATAAATAAGCAAAACGTAATAAATGCGGTAATGCAATCAAACCATGAGCGAATAAGTTGTCGATTAAACCATTGCCAAGCGAATCGAGCGATGGTAATCAAACATGAGCAAGTAATAATAATCAGACCATTGTCAAGCGAATAGGGCGGTGGTCGATAATGAGAACCCTCTCCAAGGGGATATGTCAAACGATTGCATACAAAGACAAATAAGCACATAACAAGTATATTTGATTAATCACACACAATTACACGTTTGCTATTTTTGATATATATGTGTATATATATATAGTATGATATACGCATATGTCCCCAAAGCGTTTTAGAAAACTGTGTAAAATAGGGGAATGATAAAACTCACCTAGATTAAAGGCAAGTGAATACAAGTAAGAATAAACGACCTAAAGATTAAGCGAGTCGTCCACTACGCGTTGAACGAGATTAATGATCAGAACCTGAAACTTTGAGATATGAAACAAATAAATAAAAACGAACTTAATGCCGCTGGAATCAATTCAAATGAATGAGTAGAACTCTAGTTATGTTGAATTAAACGTTTAAGCGAGCTGGTACTGACCAGAATCTGAACAGCGAGTCGGAAGTCAGGTTTTGGTCAGTAGCCTTAAAATTATGTTACGAGATTAAAAGTCTTCTGGACCGAACGTTGAATCCGACCAGAATTATGAGAAAACGTAAAGTCAAACTCGTTGACTATTTTACCTTTTATCTGGTTTTAAAGCAATTGACCAGTCAGTACCCTTCAATCACATAAATTGATTGAAGGTTATCGACTAGTGAATGTTTATGAACGAAAAATCAGTTTACAACTTACCCGGAAAGGTAACGAACAACGAGATATAACAAGTCAAAGGTCCCTGAGCCTGCAAAGTCAACCGGTTTACGAACGGTTCTTCAATAAAACACCAAAAACCGAGAGAAACACGAGGTGTCAGAAGGTAGGACGGCTAGAATATGTTCTTTAGGGTTTGTGTAACTTTTTGTGGCAGATGGATGGGACTTTTTATATAGAAATAGCAAAAACGAACTAAATATGGGCTTTTAGCTCGACTAAGAAAGAATATATGTTTTTAATGATGAAATCACTGAATATAATCAAAATATTTGATCTTGGTGATTAAGAAACAAATTATAATATGTATTGCAGTTATATTAAGATTTCTTGGTCCTTAATTCACTCAACTTTGCCTAAAATAAGCGATTTTATACCAAAAACGAGTTTAGATAATGATTTTTCGCGAAAATGATCTGCACAGTGGAGCCATAGCGCCGCGCGGCCACCTAGGTGGTGTACCGCCGCGCAGTGCTCCGAGAGAAAAAGGGAACTTTCATTTGTTGTCAATTTTGGTCCTTAAAGTTTGTTATTTGGTTACTTATTGAACTTGTTGTGATATAAATAAGCAATAATCAATAAAAAACATGGAGGGCCTAAAAGGAAACATATGAAACTTAATTACTTTTGAATATTTGATTTTGATTAATGTTAAAGATCTAAAAATGATTCGTGTCGGGTTAATCATAAACGAATACGGGTTTGGAAAATCCGAAATGTTACACCAAACACATGTAGTAAAAAACACAAAACTTTGGTGCAATTTTCTGGAAAGTTTCACTCATCTCCATTAGGCTAATCGTTATGGAACAATAACACACCAGGTGTTATGTTGAGATGGCGCACCCTTAAAGCGGCCACACTAGGCCACAACATTAAATGGCCGACCTTATGGGCTGTTAGTTAAAACATTAACGAGAATTATACATGGAAAATTTGAAGCCATCAAAATAACAATCAATCAAACTTTTTATTTCCCGTTTATTTCCTCCATCATTCATAACTTGCCCCACCGCTTATGTGGCATTGATGATTTGACGTGGAACTTTAACTAACCCTTGCTTGTTAAACCAGAACACATAATCTTAGTGTTGTCAACCACGGAACTTAAACCAAGTATGCTACTTTTGTTTCAACTCCAAATATTCATGTTGTGTCTTGAAAAATTTAAGTCATGTTGCTTGCACAAGTGAAGTTCTTTCGAGCAAATTTTAAGGAATAATAAATGGATTTGGTTTTCTGACTATACATAAATGAAAACTCTTGTTCAGTACCAAACACACCAAACACACACCAGAAATAACACAGAAAAACTTTGGTGTGATTGGCTTGAGCTCGTGTGTCGAATCTTAAATGAGCCAAAGCGCTTGAGCTCAGCTATCAGCGTGAAATTAATACGTAGAAGTCTAGGCTCGACTACGCTTAAAGATTTTTCCATACAAGGCTCGAGCTTAGGCTTGATAACTAAATGAGCTTTATTTAAGGCTCGTCTTGTTGTGAGTTCTTTATCGATCTGATCTCAAGTAGCTCACGAGCGTTTCAGATCGTTTGCGCCCCTATGTGTGGGTTTGAAAGAGTGAAGTTTTTTAAAACAAAATGATACTGAAACCGGTTTAAGTAAAACCGGTTCAGATTCCATTAGATCTGATAGTTTGAAATTAACTTAAGTATATATAAGTTGAAATTGGTTCAAGAAAAACTAGTTATATGAATGTTTAATCCAGTTTGGAGCATGTTCTGATTCGATGCAGTTTGGTTTTACTTTAGAGAGCGGATTTCAAATCAAACCAACTTGTGCCCAATTGGATTTTCAATTTTGTTGACGCAGCCCAACCAATTTTTAATCGAACTTACATGGCAAAAAAAAATTTAATTTTGCACGCCTCTAGGTTTACTGATCAGACCAATCAAATTATATATATAGATAAAGATCAAATGGTGGTGTCACAACTAAACCCACTGTTATATATTTATGATTTTATTTTCATCATCTTAACAAGTTTGTTATTGATAGTGTGTTCGTTGAAGTGCCTTCTACTATTTCTTTATGGTTAGTCTGCTTGGGTTCGAATCCCATGGGTTGTCGTTATGTATTTTTTTTTTTTCAATCAAGAATCCCCTTGGCTGTTTACCTGTTCATATGCATCTTTAATTTTTTCAATCTAGATTTTTTTTAAAGTATAATAATTTGAAGAAATTAAGCTTTAGATTTAATTCCGGTAGAGCAACGAATTTAAGCGACACCAATTAAAAGCGCAACGCATCGTCACTGCAACACCCATGTTATTGTTTATTTAGTTTCGGTTCGGAACCGTAACAAACCTATCCAATAACGAAATTATTTTTTATGTTTATTTCAGGTACAATAACGAACCTAATCGTTACCGACCGAATGCATGTTGACTCGCTGCTGCAATGCCCGTGTTTATTTTTTTTGTTTTAAATATGTCAATTTTTTGAAATTATTTTGGGTTTAGTTCCAGCGTTGTGACGAACCTATAGATACCGACCGAATTTTTGTCACAACGCCTGTAATTTGCTAACCGAATAAACGTCGTTTTACTTATATTATTTTTTGTATCATAAGCTATACGTCTACTAATTTATTTTTCTATCAGATACCGACCATATATGTACCGCTTTCATCATAAGTTGTACATGTGTTAACACTATTTTGGGTGTTCACATATAATTTTTTGATCTAGTGCAGGTGTCGTGACGAACTTACCGATACCAATCGAATTCGCGTCAAGCCGCCGCCGCACCGCGGCGGGTTTAAACCTAGTCAACATAAAAAACTGATGTCATATGTCCTAACTAATTTAAATTGGTTTTCATGTTCATCGATGTAGGTTTGTTCTCTCAAGTATGTGTCAACATTAAAGCGTATATGCTATTTGTGTTGTCTTGTAAATTAGTTAGACCAGGAATATGAGAGAACTCCATGCCAATCCAGTGAATAAACGATCAAGTTCTGGAGGATAATGAGCTTGAGGATGTTAATGAGGGACATCAGGTTCTGAGGGCGCCGCGTGACACATCGCACACCACCAGTAACCATCCCTTCAACACAACACCTCATGATCAAACTGAAACTCCCCCAGACGATCTCACGTTCCAAAATCTGACTGGTACAAAACAAAAAGGACCAATGGACCCGGAAGTTGAAACCAATGACCCTAAAGAATGGCTCATAAACGAACAACGGCGTCTAATGGACAAATACAATGAGTTGGTAAAACACAAAAAGTTAGCCGATTTAACACAAAGGCTCGCATTTGATAAACAAACCATTCAGGGAACAGCAAAAAAGACGCGCGCGCTGGAAGACGGTCATTCTGTTCACACTGAACAAGCTGATATTAGTGATGAGGAAGAGGTGCACAGCATGAAGAAGACGCGAGATACTCGTACAGGAGGTTCACAGCTTCGCGCACACATGCACATAGCACCTGGAGCCAAAGCTGATATGGATTTATACACACCATACAACCCACAAGCGAAAGCGCAAGTGGACGTAACCACACCATATAGGCCAGCCATCTTGGTAAAACATTCAAAATTCACTGAGCGCATTGCGAAGGCTCCCATTCAACACAAAACCAAGATGCCAAGTGGTTTAGGCAAGTACGATGGTACAACAGATCCAAATGATTTCTTACAAGGTTTTTATAACACTGGAAACTTAGAAAGCTGGACGAAGCCAACATGGTGTCACATGTTTGCTCGCTGCCTCACGGGTGCAGCGCGTGTCTGGTTCGAAAGCTTGCCGACAGGACAAATCGATGGGTTCGAAGAGCTATTGGAAAAGTTCCAGGCTCACTTTATACAGCAGCGCAGACACACGCGCGACCCCGATGACATCATGCACTGCGTACGCAGAAATGATGAAACCATCGAAGACTACATAACTCGTTTCAATCAGGAATCTCTTGCAATTGGAGGCATCACTGAACAACTCTTGCGCGTGGCCTTTATACAAGGTGCGCGCAGTGATCAACTCCGCAGAGCTCTCGTGAGCAGAGAAGGTATACCAACCACTTGGGCTAAGCTTATGGAAGCTTCGCGAGTCTTCGCGCGAAATGAAAAACAAATTGCCCAAGACAGAGCAAGAGATAAAGGGCATCGAACAGAATCACCACGCAACAATGAAAGGAGGGGCAAACAAAACTCCGTATGGTCCAGGTTGCAACAAACCAATTATTCTCCCGCAGAAAAGCAAGCGCAACAAAGTTCACCCCCACCCCAAAAAGACATTCTTAATCGCGGAGAAGGTGACAAGAAGGAAGGTGGCAGAGAGCCTAACAGACCTCTACCAAGAATATGGACTCCCCTCACCAAAACGCCTTCGCAAGTGTTAAGCACAGAGAATGTCCAGTTTAAAAGCCCCAGGCCATTACTCCATAAGGGACCACCGAACAGTGGCAAATATTGTGAATTTCACAAATCCACAGGGCACAACACCGATGCATGCCATCATTTGAAGGATGCAATCGAAAAGGATGTGAAATCAGGCAAGTTGGCTCACCTGGTAAAAAATCCAAGACCAGAGAATGAACAACCAGACGGAGCCTCAGCCAGTAAAAAATTCAAAAGAATCTGTGTAGCCGAAGGAAGAAAGCAAGGGCAAAGATCGAGGAAGAGAAGCGCGCAAATCCAAGGGGATTGGCGCGAGCAACAAATAATCTTTCCAAGAATCAGAGGAGGCCCGTCTATCAGCAGTCCTCTAGTCATCACTGCACACATCGCTCATTATGAGGTGTCAAGAGTCCTGGTGGACACCGGTAGTGAGTCAAACATCATGTATGAGCAATGTTTCAGGAAGTTGGATCCAGAAGACCAAGCAAGGCTCGAAGTTGTGAGTGCACCAATGTCGGGTGTCTCAAACGAAATTATTCACCCCCTAGGTCAGATACAATTCGAACTAACTATGGGGGATGAGAAGCACAAGCGAGCTGAAATTGTCAACTTCCTGGTCTTGCCCACCACTTCATGCCATAGTATGATTTTGGGTAGAGGAACGATTGCCCAATTCAACGCCATACCGTCACCAGCGCATGGCGCGTTGGGGTTCCCAACACCAACAGGAGTAACATTTGTGTATCGAGATCATTTATGCGCAGTAACAAGTATACCTCGAGAAGGGAGAATGAAGCTTCCAGTGGCAAACAACGCGCCAGAGGAATGGATTCTCAACCCAAAATTCCCAGAACAGACAATCACAATCGGAGCTACGATATCAGATGACACAAGAGTGAGAATGAAAAGATTGCTCACAACGTATATGTCAGTCTTCGCGTAGCAACATTCTGATATGACTGGGGTTCCGCGAGACCTGGCGCAGCACTCTCTCAACACATTCAAGTCTGTAGAGCCAATTGCTCAAAAGAAAAGAGTAATGGGAGACGAGAAGGCAAAGGACATGAATGAGCAAGTAGAAGATCTACTGCGCGCGAATATCATTCGCCCAATACGATACCAAACATGGGTAGCCAATCCTGTGATGGTAAGGAAGAGCAATGGGTCATGGAGAATGTGTATTGATTTCAAGGACCTCAACAAGGCGTGTCCAAAAGATTGTTACCCCCTCCCAAACATTGACATGAAAGTGGACTCTGTGGTGCCATTTAAGCTCAAATGTTTCCTGGATGCCTATAAGGGCTATCACCAAATTCAAATGGCACAACAGGATGAAGACAAGACTGCTTTCAGAACTGACAAGGGTGTTTTCTGTTACACAAAAATGCCCTTTGGTTTGAAGAATGCAGGAGCCACTTACCAAAGACTCATGGACGCAATTTTCAACGAGCAGATTGGGAAAAACTTAGAAGTCTACGTGGATGATTTGGTGATTAAAAGCAGGGAGGAAAAACAAATGCTCAAAGACATCGAAGAAACCCTTCGGCGCCTAAAGGAAGTAAACATGAAGCTCAACCCGAGCAAATGCACATTCGGCGTGGAAGAAGGGAAATTTCTCGACGTAATAGTCACCAAGGAGGGTTTCAAGGTGAACCTAGAAAAGGTGGAGGCTATCCTCGGCATGCCCTCACCATCCACCATGAAGGAAGTTCAAAAGTTGAATGGTAGATTGGTATCAATTAACAGGTTTCTAGCAAACCATGCAAGCAAATCTACCCCATTCATTAACACATTGAGAAATTGCTTAAAGAAAAGCCAATTCAAGTGGACGTCTGAGGCCGAACAAGCTTTCAATGAGATAAAGGAATGTCTGATAAATCTGCCTGCGCTCACAGCTCCACTACCTGGTGAAACTTTAACGTTGTACCTGTCAGCAGGAGAACGCGCCATTGGCGCAGTATTATTGGTGGATCGCAAGGGAATCCAAACACCAATTTATTATATAAGTCGGGTGCTGACAGATCCTGAGACGCGCTACACCATCATAGAAAATTTAGTTTTATCACTAACGCATGCGTCGCGCAAGCTTCACAGATATTTCAATGGTCATCCTATTGAAGTCCTGACTGATTACAACATCCAGCAAGTCTTGCGATGTCCCGCGCTCTCAGGAAGGCTGAAAAAATGGGCGCTGGAATTAGGGGAGCACACGATCACCTATAAGCCTCGTCCAGCAATCAAGGGACAAGTCTTAGCTGATTTCAACGCAGAAATTCCTGAAGGAAAAGTCGAAGAGGCTCAGCCCTAAGTTGACCCTCCGCCAGCCAATAATGAAGAAAACGTTTGGAGATTATTCACTGATGGAGCTTCAAACAACGAAGGGTCCGGCGCAGGCCTCAAACTGGTGGATCCAGAAAATCATGAGTATACTTACGCAATCAGGTTGGATTTCAAGAGCACCAACAATGAAGCTGAGTATGAAGCCCTGCTGGCTGGTTTGCGCATCGAGCGCAAGTTCGGAGTTAAAAAGCTAGAGGCTCATGTAGATTCATACCTGGTAGCAGCACAACTCAATGGCCTTTATGATGCCAAGGAGAACACCATGCCTCTGTATCTAGAGCAAGCGAAGAAACTCACCGAACAATTTGACTCTTTCAGATTCATACACATTTCGCGCAGTGAAAACAAGTCTGCCGACGCGCTAAGCAAGATGGCATCAACCAGCTTCGATCATTTTGGCAAAGATGTTAGGGTGGAAGTAATGAGAAACCCGTCAGTGGGAGCGAAGTCTGTCCTTGTAATTCATACAACACCTTCATCATGGATAACTCCAATAATGGAATTCTTGAAGGAGGGAAAGGTACCAGACGATCGCGCACAGGCGAGGAAGATAAGACACAAGTCGCAGAACTACGAACTGCTTGATGGTACGTTATATCGACGCTCTTATCTTGGACCGCTCATGAAATGCCTAGACGCTGAGGAAGCAAGCTATGTGATCAGAGAGATACACGAAGGAATCTGTGGAATACATGCTGGCCCGCGCATGGTGGTTGCCAAGGCAATGAACGCAGGTTACTATTGGCCAGGCATGTACTTGGACGCGTTAAAAGAAATCCAAAAATGCAAAGCGTGTCAGAGCTATGCGCCAAACACCATGCGGCCAAAGAACAACTTGATTCCGGTGACCTCTGCATGGCCTTTCCACAAGTGGGCAATCGATATTGTGGGTCCCTTACCACAAGCGCCAGGGCGAGTAAAGTTTTTGGTAGTGGCAGTAGACTATTTCACAAAATGGGTTGAAGCCAAGCCACTGGCAAAAATCACAGCTGAGGCAATGAAGCAATTTATTTGGAGCCACATCGTATGCCGTTTTGGCCTACCCATGGAAATCGTGAGCGACAATGGCAAACAATTCACTGACAGGAAGATATCCAGTTGGCTCAAGGAATTGCGCATCAACCAGGTCTTCACTTCAGTATACCACCCTCAAGGGAATGGCCAAGTGGAACGCGCGAACCAAAGCTTGCTGAATGGGCTGAAGAAAAGGTTGGAGGGAGAGTCCCATGCATGGGTCGAGGAGTTACCCAATGTCCTGTGGGCGCACAGGACATTAAGCAAAACCAGCAATGGCGAGTCCCCGTTCAGCCTAACCTATGGAACGGAGGCTATGATTCCAGCAGAGATTGGATGCCCATCCTATAGAGTGCTCATGATGAGTAAGACGGATAACGAGCGCGAAAGGAGGTTGGATCTCAATTTACTTGAAGGACGCAGAGAGGCGGCTATCATCAGTGAAGCCAAATACAAGAAAAAGCTAGAAAAATACTACAATCAGCGCGTGAAAGAATGCCACTTCAAGAAGAATGATTTTGTCCTTCGGAACAATGAAGCTAGTCGCCCAATACCTCCGGGAAAGATGTCTCCCAACTGGGAGGGACCTTATCAAGTCTCGGAAGAATTGGGAAAAGGCGCATACGCTTTAAAAGATTTAAATGGAAAGAAGATCCCACGCACATGGAACGCAGCACAACTTAGAAAATGTTTCATGTAAAAGTTGTCAAGTTTGTAATCAAGTCTTTTTAAGCCATTATGAATAATGATACACGCTATTTTCTCTTAATATGCGTTCTACTACCTTTTACATACATGTTTCACACTTCCCTTTATTAATTTTGAGCAATATGACAACATTGTATTGACATCAAACTAAAGATAAAACGAAGTAAAACATACATGCGCGAGCTTCAAGCTCAAACGCGTTAACGAGTTTTAACTCTAAAACGTCAGGGCCTTATCCCAATAATATGAGCCTTAGCTCAAATTACTCATAGCATCCATCCTACGTATTGCGCAGCTGGACCATAAAAATACCTAAGCACAACTAAGGCAAAGCACATGCCAAAGCATAGTTGTTAAGGTCTCAGGTCGGAGCCGCGCATGGGATTATAATGGATATAAGCAGAGTAACACATACTGACACGTAAAGGCTAAAAAACTCATTCATAATTCCCTATAATAAATGCACGATAACGTCGCGCAAAAGAGGAACAATGAAATGCTAAGGCACGTGTCAGCATATTCAGAATATTGCAAAATAACTTGAAATATGACAACTGTTAAGGATTAAATAAAATAATTTCCTTACAGCCTTGTCCAAGTTTCAATGTGTAAGCATACCTTATATTAAACTAGCACAAACATGCAATATAAAGAGACGAATTGGGAATGCGCAAGATGCGAATAAGGGAAAAACAAAATTTCATTCCACAAACATAGAAGTTTACAAATTTACAAATGATGAGGTAAAAACTACAAAAAAAAAAAAGAAAAACAAGAATGGCTTCTCAAGTCTCTATATCAATATCAGCCTCTTCATCGTCCTCATCATTACTTCCTCCCTCAGCATCTGGCGCAGCCCGCTCCTAGTCATCTCTAAACTTACCATAATCAAGCTGTTCGTCTTGAATATAGTCGTCTTCTATTATGATAGCGTCAGGAGTAGGTCCTTTGGCCACGCCAGAGCCGCTGGCAGAGGTAGCGTTGCCCGCGCCATCATCATGGCCACCAGTCCCTTCACATTCATCAAGTAATTTCTTTAAAGCGCCAAGATCGGGCTGGTCAGCAAGCGCGGCTATCTGCAAGTCACAAGGAACAGTATGAGTACAAAAGATTATGAAAATAGGTCAAGTAAACTCATTAAGGTTAAAATACCTGCTCAAGGATAGGAATTGGAGTATTCAGGTACTTCTCCCCCACCTCAGCCATGTCAGCGCAGACAACGTTTAGCTGATAAGGGTAGTCGGATGGATTCTTCTTTAGCATGCCATACTCATAACCATCCTTAAACCCTTCAGCTCGACCCACCAAGCGCGACGCCGCATTACAATCCATCACAAGGGTCCGAAACTCGTCTGAGTATTTCATCGCATCAGCGCAACGAGTCACACCCTGTGAAATCAACCATTGACGGTCCTGCGCGAGGGAAGAAACAGACGTCTCAAGAGCAGAGATCTGAGAGTTTAACAACTCAACAGTTTCCTTGGCTTGTTTTAGCTCTTCTTTGTCAGACGCCGCTGCCGCCAAGGCTTCATTCTTTTCCGCTCGCAGCATCGAGCTCTTTCTTCAGGCGCGCAACCTCACTCTCCAATAAAGATTTGTCAGTATTAACCTGCGCAATAGTTTGGTCACGCGCCTCTGCTTCCAAATCCAGGTCACGCGCTCGACGCGCGTACTTGGCCACGTCTGCCTCTGCCGCTTGCAGCTTCTCCCGCGCAGCTTGCAACTCAAGCCCGCGCTTCACAAAAGCAGCGTTGGCACTTGCCCGGTTCTCGCTAAGTTCTGCTTGGAGTTTCTCAGCCCTCTCTCGGGCATCAGAAAGATGCCAAACAGAAATCTTAGCCTTTTGCTTGGCCTCCGCAAGGGCATCACGTACCTTTATATAATCATTGCGAAGCTCTTAGGAGGCAGCAAAGAACACAGAGCCAGCAAAAAGGTGGTCATTAAGCAAGTCCACGCGAGCGCGGTCCTCTTGAAACCTCCTTTCAGCTGGAGGTACAGAGTGAGCTCAAAAGTCTTCACATACGCCCATGGATTGGAACGAGCTCTCTTCAGTGATATTCTAGCTCGGGCGGTATATGTGATCGGCTCCCTACAAACACAAAGCAACGCAAAGAAAGGTTTTAGTTATCTAAACACTAATTTGGAAGTCTGCACAGCGGAGCAAAATAAACTTATACCTGCGGAGAACCGGCAGAAGGGTTAGCGCCAGCTGGTGAGCTCCTGCCCGCCCCATGAGAAAAAGGCTGCGCCACGAAATCTCGTGGCGCTATAGGGCTTACGCGGCCACCATCAGAATCTTCAAAATTAACCTCCTCATCATCCTCTATAACAGGTCTCTTCTCCTGCGACTTGGAAAAATCAAAAATAGTCTCACGAGGAGGGCTGCGCGCAGGAGGAGGTGAGGGAGGTCTTGACGCTGTTAGATCAGCGCGTAAAATAGTCTCCTGCTCCTTAGTGATCCCAATGAAAGGAGATTCAGTACTTGTTGGAGCAGGAGCAGAACTAACGGTGCCAGCGCTAGCAGTGCCACCAGCAGCTTGTGTGCCAGCTATAATTCCTATTAAAAAACCAACAAGGAGAAATGATTCATGACTTGAACTAAAAGAAAAAATCAGACAATCAAAGCGCAATAAATACCTTGGCGCACCGCAGTCCGCGAATTAAACATCGCCATGAAGTCCATTTTCCACCTTTTCGAGGGTAAAACAGGGGACTTCAAAACAACCTTCGGCGTAGCCTCGGCACCTTGCTGCGCCTGAGGTTGAGCCACCAACGTTGCCGGCTCTACAAACATTTGAGTGAACAAAGCTTCATTAATGACTATCAGAATCACGCTCATAAAACCACAAAAAATAAACAAAGTATACCTGTTGGAGAAGACGAAACAGCAGGCACAGCACCGCTTCCCCTGTCAGCCGCGCGCAGAGACGAGGTGGCGGCACCATACCTCGTGTGGACGGGAGGACTGCCCACACCTTGAGGCAAAGAAGACGAGGAAAACTTGGAAGTAAAACCCTTGGTTTTCTCAAGTCCCTTCGCCTGAGTAGGAGGAAGATTCTGGGCAACAGAGGCATCATCTTTTTTCTGTTTTTTACTGGCCCCTGCGCCAGTTTTGCCTTTAGCCTTGCGCTTAAGTTTTTGCGCTTCAGCTTCTTCCTCCTCCACTTCCTCTTCTAGAAACTCTAACTCATAATTAGCGAGCGCATCTACAATACGCGCAACAGAAATGTTAAAACCAAATTTGGTACTCTAAGGGCCTAAGCACAAATACAAAGGCTTACCAGGCGCATCGCTGTAAAAACAAAATTCTAAATCGACAGGGATGAACATATCATCGAAGCGATCAGGGAAAGCAACTTCCCCAGCGCGCAGCGCGACAGAGCCACCTTCCGTATGCTCGTCATAGGCGGCGTGGATGTATTCCTTGCTTTCTGCATAAAACAAGACAAGTGATATCAACAAAACGAATTATACTCGCACAAAATTAATGCAATGAACAAACAACCCACCTGAGCCATCAACATAGATGACAGGCTCAGTCCCGCTGTCAATCCACCTCTTGCTCATGCCAACCCCCACCAACGCTTCCTCGCAAATTTTCCTGGCGGGGGATGGTTCAGCAGATAACTTCTTAACCCACGCGCCAGATGGATTCTTAAGAACGTCATCATCCGCGGGCGCGGAAGTAATTGCGCGCATAGTCAGGCGGATGGGAATCACACCAGCCTTGATATAAAAGAATTTTTCAGCGCAGTCATGAAGGCTTTTGAAGGAAACAGTGCAGCACTTAACCTTCTGACTGCGCGGCGTGAATGAGAACCAAGAATCTTGGATTTTCGGCTTATAAAAATATTGAAAGCGCCGAGGGGTGGGCTCCTCGCGCTGAGCTTTGCACATGAACTCAAAATGAGGCATGCGCACTAGTCTACAGGGATGAACCTGAGATATATGAATCCCGTAAAACTGGAGGAGCGCACTTATAAACCTCGTCATTGGAAGACGAAGATTACAGTGGGTGAAAAAATGAGAGTATAAAGAGATATAGCCGGCGGGAGGATCCGCCGCCGTTTGCCCGGTCGCCGGGAGCAGACAGCCATACTCAGGGAGAAAACCCTGAGAGGCGACGAGATTATCAAAGTCAGATTGTTTCAACTTGCAGGGAATCTCATCCCATCTCTTCACCGCCTTGTTCTTCCCTCCCTCCTCCGACAAGGCCTCGGCAACCCGTTTACCCTTGCCGGTCTTCTTCAAAGTAGACATAACCACTGATTTTACACGGCCTTTACGAGGGGAAATTGTGGTGTCGGGTTATCAGACATACAATTTCGAATCGAACAATATGGTTACCTTAAGCACGGAAATCTGGAAGCAAAGATAAAGGCTCTTAATCGGAATGTAAATTGAAGAAGCAAAAGCTCTGAAAATGACAATGGAGATGAAGAAAAAACCGTTCAAAAGGTTTGGTTTTATAGACCCAGGGGAGAGAAAGAGAAACAAGTAATAATCAGATCTACGCTCACGCGCCCCCACGCGCAGGCGTAGGCCAACATAAGCGCGACACGTGTTCCTGACACTGTATGAGGAGACGTGAAAGGCAACTGTAGCACCTCGAGCACGAGAAAGGTCTGACACATAACGTCTCCATCTCTAATGCATGTCAGCATCAACCAACCACGTGCATTAACGATTCGTTTTAACCAAAGGGATAGAATTTCGCGCAACGCACATATGAGAAATGAAAAAGAAAAGACAAACCCTGTTAAAAGAGCAAACTATTAAGTCTAATATCTATCTTACCTCGCTCGCGCGAGACAAGACACACATTAGACTGGGGGGGCTTGAAGGGGTATGCAACCGCCTTAACATCGAGTGGGGCGGGTCAATTCACAAGATATAGACAAGAGGCTTGAAATCAGGATGTCACGAAGACACAAAGCCAAAACCTATGCGCGTGGCGCATATCACATATGCTCACGCATCACATATGCTCACGCATATCACATATGCTCACGCATCACATATGCTCACGCATCACATATGCTCACGCATATCACATCTGCGCATGGCGCATATCACATATGCTCACGCATATCACATCTGCGCATGAAACATCTGCGAGTGAGAATAAAGAGAAGACCTTGCGCATCACCGGGATAGGCGCATAAAGGACAACACAACAAATGAGACAATAGTCTAATCCAAATCAGGATAAGGACAACCATGATTGTACTCATCAGACAACCTTCCAGAAGGTATCTTTTAAGGAATAAAGAATGTGCTGATGTTGACAGCTGCCAATGAAGGGTGGACAACTCAGCAAAACCCATGTGCCACCACGTGATGGCACATGGGTCAGGTAAAATACCTTGGTCAGAGAATAATCAATGAAAAAGCACCAGGTGTCCTAAGTACACGTGGCGCGAAGCAATAGGAGGAGGCCAAAAAGGCCCTAATTGGGTCTTTGCCCAATCATTGGAAACCCTAATACTATAAATACCACACCACCTCCACAGTTGGAGGGGGGCAAGAAATATATTCTGAATCCTTTACTCATTTTCACATTTTTATCTTCTCCTGCAATATCTTATTCTCACACCGGAGGGTTACCCCAAAGAGGACCCCTCTGTCCCTTTCTGAGGGGTAAGCTCACGGTGCTGTTCGTTTTGTAGGTGGAAGAACCCGTATCTCGGAAAACCATCGGTGATATAGCATACTCGTACCCGAGGAACGTTGATCGTATACAAGTAAGTCGATACACGTTTCTTCATCCAGCTAATCCATATATGAATATTTAGCTTTACTTAGTAAGCTATATATGAGTATTTTGTGATAAATGGTGGTTAGACAACGACTTGATGCTCGACCGAATTTTTGCTATATATGCCGAAGATTTCAAATCGAAGGTACTTTAAATCAATCCAACTTTATCATGTTCATTTGTGTTAGTCTTTCTCTCTTTTGGTTGGTGTTTCCTTCCGGATTCATTTAGTTTTGAGGTCAATTTGGTACTAAGGTTTATCTATACACAAAACTAAGAATTTTTTTAAAAGGGGGCTAAATTACAAGAGTTAATCACTTAGGGGCTGGAAATTTTATTTTTCCAAAAGGGGGGTGACCTCCTTTCGTAATGACAAGGAGTTTTGAAAATATAGGATGTCAGACAGTTTTCAGATAGCACTTTTGCAGATATGAGGTATCTCTCCTCCATTTGTAATGGCAGGGACTGCAAAAAGTAACTCCTCCCCATTTGTAATGGCGGGGAGTATGAAAAAGTTATCTCCTCTCCATTTGTAATGGTGGGGAGTTTGAAAAAGATGGAGACTTTGTATACATTGGAAAATGGTGTTTTTGAACTCCCTGTGTGCAAAACCAATGTCCTCTTTATTTTTTTCTCTTCAAAATTTAATTTTGGTTTCCATGCAATATACCTAACACGTATTATATAAAATCACATGTATTATTTCCTTTTTATCTCATAACCATTTGCAAATTCAAACAAAACAAAAAAAATGTATTATTATGATTCCACCCGCCATTAACCATAAATATACTTTGTCTATGTCTACAACCGGCCTTTTTCATGAGTATAAATGCACAAAAACTATATTGTGGTTTAAAAAAAAAGACTATTATTGAAATAATGATTAGAAGAATTTACTTGATGAATAATTTAACAACATTCAGACTCCCCAACATTACAAATGGAGGGGAGATGACTTTTTCATACTCCCCGTCATTACAAATGAAGGGGTTTACTTTTTGCAGTCCCCACCATTACAAATGGAGGAGAGATACCTCGTACCTACAAAAGTTATTGCAATATCTGAATACTACCTGAAACCCTTATATTTTCAAAACTCCTAGCCATTACAAAGGGTGGTAACCCCCATTTTGAAACAAATAAAATTTCCAGCCAAGTGATTAACTATTGTAACTTGGCCCCCCTTTCAAAAAGAATTCCAAAACTAAAGTAGCGTTGGTATGCATGAATGGAAGGGGGAATGGAATGTGTGAATGTGATGGAGTGAAAAAAAGGGTGTTTGGTTGGTCAACGGAATAAAATCAACCATTACATAAGGAATCTCATTCCATCAAAACCATTCCTTTTCACCCCTCTTTTTTTTTCATTCCACTCCTCTTCACCATACTCTCTAGACAGCAATACTTACAGAAGTTACACGAGCCGAGTTTAGATTGTTTCAAAGTGTTTGTGTTATTTTAAAAATGTATCTATGGATGTGGTTTATTGCAACAGAATCATACAAACACAAATATATGAAGTTTTCATGAATTTTGTTTGTTGGAAGAAATTTGAAAGGATCAACTCTTTTGCATACCAACCGCTGTCCTTATTTGAGTTATTTTCATGCGATCAAAGTATGGTAAAACTTCCTGGCTGGTAATTACTTAACTTTGAAACAAAAAGGTCTAAAATTCAAGATTGTAGTAAAGTTAGGTTGGTATGAGGCGTATTACATTCTAAAGCTATATAAATTTGTATAATATAAATTGTAATATAACCGTGTAGTTATTTCTAATAGCCATGGAAGGGCACGTACATGGACATGGATATGAACACTAGGTAATTTCTTCTGATGCTTTTAATATATATATATATGCATACACGCATGCGCAATTGTATAGCATCTTCTTTGAGTCAATTGCCCTCGTGTAGTTTTGTGTTGTGCACACCAACTATTCAATTTTATTTTCCAATAACAAGTAAAAGAAGTTAACTAGCTCTTCTTTTAGGTTACATGTGTGTTGTGAGTTTTGGCTTTTTGAGTTTGACTGTTTTTGTATTTGTTTTTCATTGTAAATTGTTCTTGACTTGATGTGGTTTACATATCTGTAACTGTCAATGGCATGTGAAAGATGTATGCTTTAAAATGCATGTATATGTTTATAATCAGTTTGCTTACAGGAAGGTAATGAAGCCTTAGTGAATGGTTCTGCTATGCTTTACAAATTTGTTTATTTAATCATGTTAATCACACATTTTTCTACCAGCCGTTTGATTTTGATTGTTGTTTTTGCGTATGCTTTTCATCACAAATAACGGCCTGTACGGATGATGTACTGAAAGCGGTCTATAAAAACTTAACCTAACTTAGACACTCTAGTTTTAACTTTATAAATCTAGACTATCCTAATGCTAGACCACTAGACAGGCAAGTGTACCTATAAACTGCAGTAAAGTCTAATAAAGTTCGGATATTGAACCCAAAGGACACTAGCGACACCTAAACTAGACTCTGACTTAAAACTTAATGATTTTACTTACTTGACATAACTAATTAAACTAATAATTGAGAAAAAGATTATTTTTGGATTTTTATTTATTTTATTTAAAACTAATAACTAATTAAACTAATTTTAAACTAGGAAAAATAATAAAGTAGAACTTAAAGACTTAGACGAAAACAATAATGAGGCGTTACTTAGACAAAACTTTCTTCTTTTCCCTTTTTTTTCTTCTTTTTATTAATTACGTAAATCTTTATTTATATTTTTTTTATTAGTAATCTTTTTAATTTAAATACTATATATAATAGTTAATACATTATAATAATAATAAGTAATATATAGCATATGCTCGACCCCTCATTCGTCGGTTTCAAGTTTAGTAAAAGTGCTCCATTTTAGCTTATAGTCTCTAGAAAACCTTTTAACTCACATATGAACCAAATATTAATAATATTCAATAAAAGGTTGGCTCAAAAGTATCTAAAAGTATGAAATATTATAATAATATGTATATTTTAGACCACATCAAATATCCCCACACTTAAATCTTCTTAGTCCCTGAAAAAGCTATTTGCAATAGAATCATAATTGAAAAACTGATTTTCAAAACATTTAGGTTACTTTAATTAATAATAGATAAACACTAAAACCGCGATTGCCGATATTGTTATCCACTTAAACCCAGCCATCAACCTCTCAAGCCCCCCATCATATTTAACGATTAAGTTCAAGTGATATCAATAAACCTATGGGTCTCACACTTAAAGGGTTACAGATCTGCTTACCCCCATCTCAAGCATAATCAAGACAATATAAATCGGGTTGAAACAGACTGGTTCAACCTATCATCGTAAGCTAAAAACCCTTTAATGGTAAGAATAAAATGCACTTACGTGGAATTTAGATGGATGAATGGTCAAATGATGTCGTACGAGCAATACCTAAACCTAAAACTAGATTAGTGGATTTCGGCCCAACATTGTTTCACCTGGGCTACAACCTAGTATATGACGGTCTCAGGCCTCCACCTTTAGTATTTCCTAAAAATATTTATTGACTAAGAACCTCGAGCCCCAATAGTGTATCCTCAGAGTCACCATCCCCTTGGTAACACGTAAGCTCTCGGCCCCGTCTAGTACGTGCCTTTTGGCATCTTTTCCTATTACTTGATTTTTTTTATTTATTTTTTTTTTGTGAAGGCTTCTTTGACATTTGCATAACTTTCTCATTCACTTTACTTTCAAAATATTTGCACATGTTTGACGTTCGTGCAACAAAATTTTGTGCTCTTAGGCATCTTTTACCTAAACATTTAACTATTTTCTAAGCTCCTATAAATGATGGACATGGCCGGACGCCACCACTCGTTATTTACTTTCATAAAACAGAGTGGCATGCTAAATTTTTAAGCGCATGTAATTCTCACCACCTCAAGGTAATCAAATTACGGTAATACTCGCTATGCCTTATCGAATTTTCAGCTTCACTATTCCCCCTCAAGATGAGAACCCACAAGGTTTATGACTATTAGGTATATTAAAAATAATCTGGGGAAACCTTTCTGTAACATCTAGGAAAAACTCATATTTCTTTTGGTTTAAAAATTGCCAACTTTGAAAGTTGAATGATTAAAAATAATTTCAGATAAAGGGAAGAATGAGATAAAGAAAAACAAAGCATTCTTATCTTAAGGTAATAAGGAAAAATAAGATAAGAAAATAAAGGCATCTTATCTTAAGAAAATAAGAAATTTCATCCCACATGGAAAGATGGAAGAAAAGGTAAGCATCCCACAAGGGTATAAATAAGGAAGTGAATTTTCATCCCACATGGAAACAAACAAATAAATGGAAACTCTTTATAAGGAAGCAATTTTCCGTAAAAATGTTTTAATGTGGCTAACCACTCTCCATAGTCCTAGCGGAGGGTGCGAAGCACCCGACGCGCACGGACCGGACTCGGACTCGGACTCGAGCGATGGGCGTAATGTGGCGTTTTGATGGCACACTTGACACGTCGTTTCTCTGACATCGAGCTACGCGATGGCTTAAGACAATGGACCATCGCGCTACGCGATGGATCCCAAACTCGGTTATAAATAGGAGGGTTCACGGCATTCACCACTCACACCTCCAACAACATATTTCACACACACTAGCCTCGGTTAGCATGCCAGTCTCGTGGAACGTGCCAAGCTCCGAAGCTCTAACAGTCTAAGCTTTAGTACGCGATATAGAGTAGAGGTGCTGCTCGATCAGTCATAGGCATTTAACTCCAAACAACCGTACGAGGTAGGGGTTCTGATTAAGTTATTATTTTAATATTATAATAATAGCTTAGACCATAGTCAGGGATATAGTCCGAACCTTGATTACTGATAAGCATAATATAACTTTTCATAAGCAAGGGTTAGAGTTAAAATATTGTTTCTTCACGATTAAGAAACGTAACCATTTACATGCAAAGGTTATAGTTAAATAGTATTTCTTACTAATTAAGAAAGATACTATTCATTCACAGGTTATAGACAAAGTAATGTTTCTTTTTGAAGAAGAAACCTGTTATAAATGTTTCTTCCTGAAGAAGAAACCTGAGATATAATTAATAAATAAACAAAGAGACTAAATGTCCACATGTTTTGTACAAATAAATTATCAAGGTTACAGCTATACAAAACAGACTACGGGGTCTGAAGCTAGATCGTTGATTTAGATATTTATACAAATGTTATACTCGTACTATATGTCCGAGATAACAGCCAATCAATCAATCTGAAAGCTGAAAACAGAAACAGAAATCAGTAACAGAAACTGATTTACAGACAGGGGTCAGTAACCGAACTGATCAGTATACAGGAATTAGTATCAGAAACTGATTACAATCATAACAGGTGAATACGCCCTAAACTTTTACAACTCTTTTAGAGTCTGAACTGTTTACATAGGATTTACGAATCCTTAAAACTTTGTGCTACAATAATGTGAAACGGGCATACTCAAATTAAGAGTATACATATGTCTGGATCCATACATACATGGTGACTCGGATTTCCCCGAGGCCATGCATATCATCAAACATGCCTCTGGTAGTCTACGGGACTGATCAGAGAAATGATATTGTGCATATGATTAATTGTACATGTACTTAGGGTAATTGTAACCCAATTGAATTGGGTGCCTAATGAGTATTGTCACAAAGGTATTGTTATTATTTACACACTGGTATTATTGAGTCAGCGTCATTCACCGGCTGTGTGCTGACGTATTTTTCCCCCACATTTCAGAGAAAATTGTAAAGAATAGAACTGACAGACGAGACTAATAGAAGATTGGAGACATAGTCATTAGAGGTGATCTGATGGTTCAGATATTTTATTCAGAATATTATAAAGAATGATATTTTCAAAAGATATATATTTAAATTTTCAAACGGGTATTCAACTCCCGAGATTTCAATATAATAATATTTTATCTGAAAAAACTTCCGCTGATATTTTACAGGTATTCTAACCTGACATTTTATAAATGAATAATATATTTTAAAGACTTCCGCTAATAACCCGCAACTCTGATATATTTTCAAAACAGATACCAACTAACGGGCGTCACACCCAGGCCCTAAGTCGGGGTGTGACACTTTCAAAGCTAGTTGGGCCTACCGAAACATCCCAAATTAAGTGCGCTTTCTATTTTTTTTATCTCATATATATTAGTAGTTTTTGAAAAACCAATCTCCAATTTTTCTATCATTTTCCACTTTGTTGCAAAATATTAATTCAAGGGACTTTTTTTTATATTTTTATTTTATTATTATTATTATTATTATTATTATTTTATTTTATATAAGAATATACTTTTTTTTAATTATTTTTTTAAATTTTTATTTATATTGACATTTCTTTTTTACCTAAAAACGTCAGTTTCCCATCCCACACTTAAATTTCACATTGTCCTCAATGTGAGACAAGAAGAAGACAAAAATAAAGCAGAAAAAAAAATAAAGAAAATGGAACAGACTCCCCTAGTAAATATGACGATATTGCCTTACGAGTCGTGTGAGACAAGAAGAAGACAAAAATAAAGCTAGAAAAAAAAATAAAGAAAATGGAACAAACTCCCCTAGTAAATATGACGATATTGCCTTACGAGTCGTGTCCTGTGCACTCCACTTCGAACGTAAACAAAAGCAAATGTCAATAATATCGTCTCTCACGAACGAACGCGGCAATCCATAAGCTAGCGAGAACGGCATCCCCACACTTGAATCAAACCATGTACCATCAATCAGCCAATAACATCCCTAGAACAGCAACCTGAAAGCAAACCAAGAAACAAGCAGCACACGAAAGCAAGAAACCACAAAATAAAAATAAAAACAAAAACATTCCACCGGGTTGCCTCCCAGGAAGCGCTAAGTTTACAGAAGAATCTTCAACCGGACTCGCTCCTGAAATCTCAATCAGGAGGCTTTTCTTTTATCCAACTACGGTCTAACCCGTTTAGTTCCACCCGTCCAATATATTTAATCAAATAAAACATAGTGGAAATAAAAAGCATTTTAAAACCATCAAACGGGTCGGACCACAAATACTTAAACTTACCCAGACCAAACCTAATACGTGGCATATAATGAGGAAAATGGTCTATCTTGCATTTAAGTTTTGTCCTATAACTCTTACTGTACCATCTTTGAACCCTCAAAACATGTTGATCCAAGCATTTTCGCACCCTCTTCTTCGGCTTTTTCCACTTCGGTGGCGATCCACTATCTAGTTCCTTCACAGACTTGCTAAACTTCATATGATGTGGCGACTCAACTACCATCATATTCAGATCCTCTTCGTTTGCCACTTCCTCTTCTTTTCCGTTTGGTGCATGCTTGATCTCCATTGTTGGCTTCCCCATGATTAGTGTTTCTAAGTAGATAAGATCGCCAACAAAGTCAAATTCTCCATCTTCTTCATAAACTGGTAAACCCACCAATTCATCACCAAACTCATCCTCCCAAGATGGTGCATGCTCCTCCTCTTCGTCATCTTCCATCTGGTTAAGCGAATCCTCAACAGAATCTTCACTTAGATCCGTATAATCCACTGGTTTCAACTCCGTCTCCTCTATCACGCTCTCATCATAATCACTCCAGAAGTCATCATCTGCTGGTTCTGCTTCATAGCTACAAAACATGGGATACTGATCGATAGATGTAACTTCTTGCTGAACCAGAGGTGGGACTAGCTCGTCCATTATTGTCACTGGTTCCAAAGTGATATCCTCACACACAACCTCATCATCTTCATAAACGGCTTGCTGCTCTTTGTAAGAAAGACTCTCAATTAGATATCTAGCACTTAACTCCTCTAACCTAGCTTCTAGTTCTTCTAATTTATGGAGCCTATATATTTCGATCAACTTATCAAGCCTAGCTTCCAATGCCTCTAGTTTTCGAACTGTTTCACGTTCCTCTTCTTCAGCTCTTTCCAACATCATCTCTTTCCAACATCTTCTATATAAACTACTCCTAAACTGACTCGATCTATTGAACATATTAACTAGACTCGATAAAATAAAACAGAAACTAAATTATTCTAAAGACGACTAGACATGCTAAATCTATGACACGGAATCACAAGACACACCACAACTCAAGACACAAAAAGACCAATTAACCAAATAAGTTCAATCAAAGCTAGTTTCGCTATCGCCTAAGTGTCCCCGGCAACGGCGCCAAAAACTTGATGTGCTGAAAACGGTCTATAAAAACATAACCTAACCTAGACACTCTAGTTTTAACTTTATAAATCTAGACTATCCTAATGCCTGACCACTAGACAGGCAAGTGTACCTATCAACTGCATTAAAGCCTAAAGAAGTCCGGATATCGAACCCAAAGGACACTAGCGACACCTAAACTAGACTCTGACTTAAAACTTAATGATTTTACTTATTTGACATAACTAATTAAACTAATAATTGAGAAAAAGATTATTTTTGGATTTTTATTTATTTTATTTAAAACTAATAACTAATTAAACTAATTTTAAACTAGGAAAAATAATAAATTAGAACTTAAAGACTTAGACGAAAACAATAATGAGGCGTTACCTAGGCTTGAAATCCCATTTGTGAATCTTGGATGCTTATCGGCTATGGAAACTGTGATGGAGCCGGGATCTAAAGATACGACGCCCTAGACATCCTAGTGGATCCCTGATCATTCTCTGGGTGTCACCTAAAAGGAAAACCTAAGGAACGTATGACGCAAACCGGTTGGTTGGATTACCTCTCAGTCTCTCCAACAATATTAAAGTACTCTAATGACTAGATCACCTATCAGTCTCACTAATCACAATACATCCGGGAGTGTAAGGGACGTAAGGAGTAACCTAAAGATGCTCAAAAAGACTTAGGATAGCAAAAATCAAAAGACAATAAGGGGGAAATCCACTGTCGTGTAATCTATGCCCAAACCGCCTAATGAATAAGACAACCCCAACTATCTATTACCTCTTAGTCCCAAGATAGGTAGAACACCTAAAATCTCTAAACCCTCAAACAATAGTTTCTATGGATTATGTCGACTATAAACCATAAACTAGTTACAAACATACAGTAGGTAACCTAATATGCGTCTACACATGAAAGAGTTTCACAAAGATGCATATGGAACGATTGAATAAAAGTAAATTAATAAAAAGCATGCATATTCATCTTTTCAAATACCAATAAGTTGGTTACAATAATATTAGTCCAACACAAATAACCCAATACCAACAAGCAATCCAAGACTCAAAAAATAGTCATTTAAAGCCTAGGTAACTAAGAGGTTTTAGTCAATAACCATGTTCAAAACAAGAAAATATATAAGTTCAACACCAAAGTTCTTATTAAAATAATAAAATCAAACCAAGAAACGAAGTTGGGATGAGTAGTCGTTGAGCCTGAACACCTTCTGACTTGCGGCTCCAAATAATAATATTGGCGTGAGGCTTTTGCTCAATTAATATAGTATTCCTCTGACCTTTTTCCCAATTCCTTTTATTTATTCGTTACTGCTTCTTTCTTTTTATATATCCGGCCTACTTGTGTCCGCCTCATTTTTTTCTTCTCTTCACCAACTCAACTAAGTCAAGAAAATATATTTTTTTTTCTCGAATCTTCTTCCAATTCAGAAAGATATGGCTATGTGCACTCCAACGAAAAAAAGAAAAATATTAATATATATATGTTTCCTCATTTTCTTTTGTCTTGTAGGGTTTTTTTTAATAATTATAATAGTGTTAAAAAAAATCTTTTGCTAACTTATATTACAAGACAAAACTTTCTTTTTTTCCTTTTTTTTCTTTTTATTAATTACGTAAATCTTTATTTATATTTTTTTATTATTAATCTTTTTAATTTAAATACTATATATAATAGTTAATACATTATAATAACAACGAGCACCGACTCTGTTACATGCCATAAGTCTCTTCTCAGCAGATACAAATTCACAATTACAGCAGCTAGCAGTTCATCATAATTATCCCCATTATAATAATAATAATAACAACAACAATTGCAGTATTCAGAAAAATGAAGTAACAATTGCCGCCGGAGGCTATGGTGGTAGACGGTGGTGGTGATGGGGTGGGGTCGACGGCGTCGGTGATGGTGGTGGTTCAAGGTGGTGATGGTGGTTCAGAGGTATAATTGTAAAAAATATAACTTTCCAAGAAATTGAAAATTTGGACGGGAAAGGTTGGAAACATAAAAAAGTCTCTTAAGACGGTTTTTTTGAGTAAAAAAGTTTCTGAAAAATTTGAACTTTTGCTCTAAGATTACAAATAATTTGGACTTTACTGACATTATTTCCCCAAATCTTGTCTTTTACCTGACTTTCTTTCAAAATCTCGTATTTATTTTTATCTTTTCCCTATTCGTCTTGACAGTCCAAATTATAAAAGATTTTAAGGAAAAAAGGGCTATTTTGAGACTTCTCTTACTAAAATGGGCTATTTTGAGAATTTTCTCAAATGAAAAATAAGTATCACACCTGAAATTTGAGAGTCTTCCATTAACTTCTCAGAATCTTCTTTAATCATGTCTACTTAATACTATTGTGTGTGAAGAAACAAATGACCAGATAAACTCTCTACCAAGATACACATGATGTGAGTATTATAACTAAAGTAAGAAAAAATGATACAACTTTGTCAACCTTTTCACACCAAAGTTTAATTTCTTTTGTATTAAAAATTAGTTATTTTCGGTATGAATGTTGGAAATCATATTTAATTTATCAACCTAAATCCAAATCCTAAAGCACGGGCATAATGTAAAGAACGACAAATAATACTTACCGAGATCAACAGTCGTTACTTGAATACACCACAACCAATAGTAGCTGTTGTAACAAAAGCAACCCATAACAAAATCGTAAGATAAATGCCTGTTGGTTTGACCAATGATTATAAACGAAAAATGCAAGATGGAAACACATAACCAACCAACTCAAATGTCAAACAAACTTGCTTTTCAACCTTAAATTTGAAAGTAAACTAAAATCAAAATAATTATATAATATACACCACATGAATTGAAGAATAATTGTAAGTAATGACATGAATTGAAGTATAATCTCACCTGTTGACTTTTCATATATAGGTCACTTAGAATCTTCAAAATACATTAAGAAATTAAAATTACAAACTAAGCTTGATGTATGTGAAACACGAAAAACTGAAACATACATTGACTTGATTTTGAAGGAGTTTGTGGATGACCCAATCTCCCAGTTTCTGTCTTCTTCAAACCTGTAAAACCAACCCTATTATTTAAGAAAAAAGACGGTAGACGGACTACGAATGGAGATCACAACTCGCAAAACCGCTCGACAACGAAAGCAGAGTAAAGAGGGAAGCGACCACAAAGTTGTAAACCAAAAGATTAAAAACTAAGCCGGATGGTTTTGTACCTTGCACCGGTTCCACAACCACCACACCCGGATCTGGCTTAAGTCAGAAGGACGGAGAAACCCTAGATTTTGCAAAATAATCGAGAAAGAAGGTGTTTTCTTGTAGAGCTAGGGACACGTAGTGTAGCAAAAGACACGTGCCAAGGATTGGAGAAGGTGCTTATACAACTTGCTTAGAGACGGGTACATTTAAGCTACAGTAGAATATGTGAGACGACATCTGAATGCATTTGAATATATAATATAATAAGTAATATATAGCATATACTCGACCCCTCATTCGTCGGTTTCAAGTTTAGTAAAAGTGCTCCATTTTAGCTCATAGTCTCTAGAAATCCTTTTAACTCACATATGAACCAAATATTAATAATATTCAATAAAAGGTTGGCTCAATAGTATCTAAAAGTAAGAAATATTTATATAATAATATGTATATTTTAGAACACATAAATGGAGTCTTATGAAATAATTGAATCATATCCTAAATCTTTTAAATTCATTTGCACAATCAGATGCGCGTATATATTATACAGTTCAAGCATCCTTCCCTTTTTGTACTTATTAATTGATCATGTTTGCTGCAATTAACATTTAACCGCTTCCGTTATGTTTTCTCATTACCTCCAAACAGCAAGATTTATTTGAAATGTAAAAATGCCACAAGCTAGTGGTAAGTTCCAAGTTCAAGCTTCAATAATCAAGATCTTATTTATTTTGTTACTATTACACATTTTAGATGGTTTACACACATGCAAGCTACCTTATAGTTCCAAAGCATAGCATCTACAACTGGAAACTTAATATTCCATACATCAATGACAATCCATAACATGAAACCTTAACCGAATCAAGCATCTAGGTAGATAGATTACCTGGAAAACACATGTATTCGCTTGGAAAACATATGAAATATGTAATTCTAACTAGCTGTTATTTTATAGCTATTTACCATGACGATGTTGATTTCTTTGTATATGGTAGATGCATTTAGGATTGGCCAGGCGGAACGCCAGCCCCAGGTCTCGGTCCTGGACATGTTGGTCTGAAAGCTTGTAGCACATACTTCTGGTAACGGTCAGGCTGAGGGCCGCTTGTGGAGCGAGGATTATGATGGACCAAGGTTTTAATAGGTAAACTTGGTGGAAGTACGTTCGGTGCTCTTGATGCTTCGTTTGGAGAAAAACTTTGTGATAGAAGTAACATAAGCAACCATAGGCGTAGCATGGCGACAATGGAGGCTTGCGCCAGCTCGATCTTAGCTACGAACACCGGACAACTCTAATGTGTAGACTTTGATTAGTGAAGGATGATGCTAGCATAGTCACATAGGGTGTTATTTATATGCATATGTTGTACAAGCTGCTAGCATCCACTTTCTTGCATCAGAGGTTGTATGATCGATGTCGAAAGATCAATCAAAAACATTTAAAAAAACACCTACACTAGTAATAGCAAGTGAGGTGTTGAGTCCACAGAAAATTAGTGGAAAGTGCTAATCAAGTTTAATACTTAATAACTAATTATCAGTGCCGGCCCAATAGACATGTTGGCCCAAACTAGGGCTTTAGGCCCCCAAATCATAAAGGCCCCCAAAAAAATTATATTAGGGTTATCTTTTTTGCCATTCGCTACTTCGCTTCATCCACAAGAAGACCGGAAGTTAGAAACAAGATTGGAGGATACCAAGAGACTATCACGGTATCACGAAATTCATGGATTGGAAAGTGGAAATCATCATTAATAGCTAACGGATCTATTTCCTTCATGTTCATCTATATATACCAAGTAAGTTTCATAGTTCATACTCTCTGTTTATACAACATAGCATATTCTCTGGTTCTTATTATCGTATATTCTGCTATTTTAATCAGTTATTGAACGACAATTGCAAATTTTGGTCAATTTTGGTTCTGACTTCCGAGGCTGAGTGCTTTAAGCATCTGGTTCAAGACTTCAGTGTGCAGTATTGCAGTTTTTATTTCGATTGCTGCCGCGGTTCAAGTGGATTTACTAAATTGCTATTAGAATATGCCAATTTGAGGTTAGTTTATTGTTATCATATGTCTTTGTCTATATACTGATTTGGCGTTTTGTAATTTGCCCAATTGAATTCTTGCCCAATTGTATTAGAAATTTAGAATCTGCCCTAACTGAATTTCGCCCAGTTGTGTTAGAGTTTAGAAATTTAGAATCTGCCTAATTATATCCTTACCCATTGTTATTTGCTACTTGTTTCAATGTCACATCGACACCGAACTTACGAATCTGGTTATGCAAAAGAGCAAAAGAGACTTAAAAGAGAGGCTTTAATTGAATCACAAAAGGAGACATTTTTAAGTTTTTCACATCCACTAAAACTACAAACAATGAGCCTACAAATGACGATCATCCTATAAATAATGAATTTACAGATAACGAACAACCTACAAATAACGAAGCTAAAAATGATGAACTTACAAATGACGAACAACCGACAAATAATGAACCTACAATTGATGAGTTAACAAGTGATGATGAACCTATAAATAATGATCAACTTCCAAATGAGAATCAAGCTAATGAACCTCTAAATATTGTTGACCCAAGTCAATGGATAATATGAATAATAATTTAAGAGATCTACTTGTAGAAAAAGGCTCGGATAAAATTTGTGGTTACAAATTTCCAAAAGATGAATATTCAAGAAGTTTCAATACGTCTCTTTATATGTGAAAGTTACTGAATGGAGAAAAAACAGAAAGAAAATGGTTGGTTTATTCTATAGAACTAGATAGAGCATTTTGTTTTTGTTGCAAATTATTTGATGTTAATCAATGTACAAGTAAATTAGCATCCGAAGGTAGTAACGATTGGAGAAATCTTAGTTCTAAATTAAAAGAACATGAAATAAGTAATGTGCATATTATCAATATGAGAACATGGATGGATTTAGAGATAAGATTGGAAAAAAATAAAACAATTGATAAACAAACTCAAGATCGAATAGATAAAGATAAAGAACATTGGAGAAATGTGCTAATAAGAATACTTGCTGTTGTAAAGAATTTTGGTAAAAAAAATATAGCATTTCGTGGGAAAAATGAAAAAAATTATCAAGAAAATAACGGTTGAGATGATTGCAGAATTTGATCCAGTAATGCAAGAACATATTCGACGCATAAAAGATAATGAAATTCATAATCATTACCTTGGGCACAAAATGCAAAACGAACTGATTTGTTTGTTAGCAAATGAAATAAAAACTAAAATTATTAAAAAAGCTAAAGAAGCTAAATATTTTTCAATTATACTTGATTGCACACCCGATATAAGTCATAAAGAACAAATGTCCATTGTCTTACGATGTGTAGATGTTTCCTCAACTCCAATTCAAGTTAATGAATATTTTTAGAATTTTTAATAGTAGATGATGCAACCGGTAAAGGCCTTTTCAATGCTATTATTGAAGAAATTAATAATTTAGGACTTGATGTAAATGACATTAGAGGACAAGGATATAATAATGGATCAAATATGAAGGGAAAACATCAAGGCGTGCAAAAACGATTGTTAGATAATGGATCAAATATGAAGGGAAAACATCTAGAGCATTTTACACACCATGTGGTTGTCATAGTTTAAATTTAGTGATTTCTGATATAGCTATCTCTTGTAACAATGCTGAGGATATTTTTGGTGTAATACAACGTGTTTATTCTTTGTTCTCATCGTCCCCTAAAAGATGGAAAATTTTACAAGATAATGTAAAAAATTTAACTCTTAAACTATTATCACAAACGCGTTGGGAAAGTCGATTAGAAAGTGTTAAAGAAATTAGGTTTCAAGCTTCACAGTTAAGAGAAGCATTATTAGAGTTATATGAGGATAATGTTGAGACTAAAAATTTAGTTACTAAAGGTGATGCTAAAAATTTAGTTACTGAACATTTTGAAAATTTTGAATTTTTATTAGCGATGGTTATTTGGTATAACATTTTGTTTGCTATTAATATAGTTAGTAAAAACTTACAAGAAAAAGATATGTGTATTGATGATGCTATAAAACAACTGAATGAACTTATTTGTTTCTTTAAAAAGTATAGAGATGAGGGATTTGAAAAAGCTATGGACGCAACCAAAGAAATAGCTTTCGATATTGGTATTGAACCTGTTTTTCGTGAGAAACGTATTATTCGTAGAAATAAAAAAGTTTGATGAAAACATTGATAATGGAACTTTAAGAACTCCTATTGAATGTTTTAGAACCGATTATTTCTTATACATAGTAGATCAAGCTACATCTTCACTCACAAGTAGATTTAATCAATTTAAAGAGTTTGAAACTATTTACGGTTTTTTGTTTAGTATAGAAAAGTTAAAATCGTTCACTGAAGAAACTTTAAAAAAGAAGTGTATTAATCTTGAAATCTTTTTGAAACATGACGGTAAGGTAGATATTGATGGTTTAGATCTATTTCAAGAGCTAAAAATCCTAAGAGATATTATAGATTTAGAATCCGACACACTTATTAACATATTAAATTATATTAAAAACTTTGATTCTTTTTCGAATGCTTATATTGCCTATAAAATTGTGTTAACTATTCCTGTAACTGTTACTTCCGCAGAGCGTAGTTTTTCCAAATTAAAGTTGATAAAAAATTATTTAAGATCTACAATGTCACAAGAAAAGTTAAACGGTTTAGCTCTTTTGTCGATTGAGAGGAACTATTTGGCAGATACTGACTATGATTATTTCATTAAACAATTTGCATCTAATAAAGCTAGAAAAGTAAATTTCATGTAAGCATTGTTTTCCATCGACAAGATTTAACTTAAAAAAAAATTTAACTCCGCCAACTATAAACGTTTTGGTTTATTATTGTCGGTCCCAAGCCCGGATAAAGGATGAGGGTTTATATTAGAAAAGATTGAAAAAAAGCCCCCAACTTGATTGTTAGCTTGAGGCCTCTAAAAGCCTTGGGCCGCCACTGCTAATTATACTAGGTGGATCGACGATGTCATGCAGATTAAATATTAATTTGGTTGTAAAACAATTAGAGAAAAGTAACTAACTTCAGGGTTCATGTTGTGAAGCTAACTAGACCAATTGATTATACCTATTTTGGAAAACTCGTTTAATTACATCTATAATCAGAATACTAGATATTTGACCTTGTTGGTCGTTAGAACTTAATTCGAATAATTGGCTTGGATGAATAATAACCTAATTGATTACCAGTTTTAGGTTTTGATAAATATAAGTGATTTAATTGTAACACCCCGGCTTTAAGCGGAATACGCCCGGGTGTAACGTACAGATCACTCATAAGCTCGTAACGCTATTAAAGCGACAATAATTATATTTATTTCATTTCATAGTATAGCAAGTACACAAATTGTTCATAAGAGTAAAAGGAACAATAAACACTTCATCTAATCACAAATAAGTTCTTTATTTAAATAACCTAAGGTATACTAATGATCTTCATCATTAGCACTTTATCGTATCAACCTGCAGCACGTTAAAAATAATATATTTTGAGTTTTTGTGTGTGTGTGTGTGTGTGTATATAGGGAGAGGATCAAGAGAAAACTCATCTTTAGGGAGAAAACTTAAAAACTCTTAAAGAATTATTTTTAATTAAATATAAAAAAATATTTTCAAATTTCCGTTTTTGCCATTATTCATATATTTTGGTCCCCTTCACTCGAAAAATATAAAAAAATTAAAAATTAAAAAAAACCACTGTAATGCACATACGTATTACTGTGCGAAACCGTTGTATTACACATGTGTATTACTATGTATTTTTGAGTTCAATAGTGTTTAGTTGTATATATTCAATATTTGTGTATTGTATATGTGTAGTAGTGTTGTATTTGTCACAACCCGCCTTCGGGCCTAGGCGTGTGACTCATAGTTGGTACCCGCTTTTCTCAATTTATCAAAGTTTGCAGCCGAAAATATTATTTCAGAATACTTACTTTCATAACATAGGGAATTAAATACCTTTGTTTGTTTTACAAAATTACTTGTTTTTTTTTTAAAAACAAGTTTAATATATATATATGCCTCAATACAAAATTAGCTGAGCCACCAGCTATAAACTATGCCTAGTGTTCTTCTATCTCCACTGGCATATCCATCACTATTCCTCACTCCTGGTTACCTGAAAACAGCTTCAAAATACGTCAGCTATACGCTGGTGAATACGCTGACTCAATAAAACATTTTCACAATTAGTAATGACACAGCACCAATAGTGTTCAACGACTCAGTGGGTCTCAATCCCATCTTATCGGAACTAACATACGCACAAACCACATAATCGGACTTCACTCGCCCTAGAGACAGTCACTTGCCTCATGGTCAGTATGTCTGTAGTGTGCCCACTACAGTACATATATGTAAGGATCCAGACACATGTGTATTTTAGTCTGAGTGTTTAGTACTACCTTGTATCAAAACGTTTTAGAGGATTTGAACCGACCCTCATGCAAATATTTCCATAACTCTTGTACATATGGATAACAGTTCACAGTTTTAAAGAGTAAATATCTTTTCAAAATATACAGTACATAGACGTATTCACGTCATAAAACATTTCACACTATAAAAAGGTTGGACGTATTCACCTTTTGTTGATTTCAAGATTTCTCACCAACAGATGTCTTATCTTTATCTCGAACCTATAGTACGAGAATAACATTCTATAAATAACTAGATCTACAGTCTAGCTATAGACCTTAAGTCCATTTGCATAACCTTTACCTTGATATTTATTTCATTTTATAAAACATTTATATATTACATTTCTTCACCATGAAGAAATGTATGTATATCTCATTTATTCATTCATAAGAAATATCTTTACAATAAAGAATAATATTTTATTCATAACCTTATCTTATGAAAGCTAAATTTCACTTATTAACTGATCAAGATATAGACTATACCCTCGACTAGGGTCTAAGCCACATATAATAAAATAATTGGGCAGAATCCCTACCTTGTATGGCTTATCTATTAAATGCTTAAACTTCACGTGGGGCAACGCTCCTACTTGCACGTACTTCTAGACAACGAGCGTATCAGAAATGACGGGATTTTGGCACGAAAACCGAGGTAAAGTGTGTGTGATGTGATGGTGACTTCATCCCATGGTCGGCTATTTATAGGCAAAAATCTGTGCATCTTCGCGTATTGCGAAGTTGCATCGCGTATCGCGAAGGACAAATGTAGCCGCAATTATTATTATATTCATTCGTGTATCGCGAAGGATTTCTTCGCGTATCGCGAAGTTGCTCAATAGTTGTGCTGAGTCAACCACTAGACCTGCCACGTGTCCGCACCGGATGAAGTTACTTCATGCAAAGTGTGCCATCAAAACGCCACATTACGCCCATCGCCCGAGTCCGAGTCCGTGCGCGTCGGGTGCTTCGCACCCTCCGCTAGGACTAGTGAGAGTGGTTAGCCATACAAGAACATTACCATGGATAACTCCTTCCATATAAAGTGCTCTCATTTCTTTCTCACTTTCCATGTGGGATAGAGTTTCCATACTTATTTCCTTAGCATAAACATGCCTTCATTTCTTTACTTTATTTTTCCCATTACTTATCTCATAAATATTTTTAGTCCTTATATTTTATAAATTTGTCAAATTTGGATCAAAATTTTGTGGGTGTTACAGTATTATATGAAAAAAAAATAATAATGAAATAAAAGTCGATGTAGTGAACATTTGCGTTAATGTTGTATTACACATACGTACTAATGTGTAGTCGATGCGCGTATTAATCTTATATTGCATATATACAATAGTGTGTATCAAATATGTGCAATAGTGTTGTATACTATGCAATAAAAACACTTTTGAATACATGCAATGCACACCATTACACATGTGCACTACACCGATAAGGTTTTTTTTTTTTTTTTGGAACTGATAACAAAATATAAGAATAATGGAAAAAAAAAACTTCAAAAAAAATTTTAAAAAAAAGTTAAAAATAGTTTTTTTGGAGTTTTTAAGTTTTCTCTTTAAGAGAAGTTTTCACTGGATCCCACCCCTATATATATATATATATATGAAAACTCACGATTCACTTATATCGTACATGTTAATATTATTTATGCATATTGTTTATGATTATACGTGAGCTTGCTTGCAACGTGTTTATTGTTTCATTTGTGGAAGTTACGCAAACGCATACGCATACACATAGTGGGAGAGTCCGACATGACATTAAAAATAAATAATAAACCAAATAAAATTATTTTTCAAGCTAAATAAATTTTTATAAATTAAGTATAAATATATTTTGTCTTTTTCCATCTAAAACCAACTTTTGTTTTCATTTCTCGGCAACCGTTAATATTATAATATTTTATTATTACATTTTCGATAACTTGATAACCCGCTAAAATAATGATTTTCGGGAAAAATTTTATACCGTTAAAATTCGTATCCCATAATTATTAAAGTTTCTTAATAATATATTATTAATTGAATAATATTTAAATAATATATTCCGTTACTATTAAGCTTTTAAATTCGTAAATGTAAAACTTCAAGTCGTTAACCTTGATTCAACAACATAATTATTTTCGAGAGATGACCCGTAAATATCATAACTTGCAAATGTTAACAAATCGTTAAGTTTTGTTAAAACTTAGAACTAACATAATATTATAATGCCATAAAATGCTAATAAAATATATTAACTAATGCAATATTCCGTTAACCAAATATATAACTTTTTCAATCCCAATAGTTAGATGTTGTTGTGTTTTATTTATAGTTTGAGATGTTCGGCTGCTTCGATTTCGTTAACGCACTTTCGATTTTTATTTCAAGTTGATCTTCAACTTCGAGGTGAGTTCTTCATAATCCCATTTTAACGCTTTATAATATTTTGGGGGTAGCACGTCACAAGTTTTTCTTTCGATAGTTATGTGATTGTTTACAAACCGATTCACTTATATCGTACAAATATTATTCGTGCATATTGTTTATGATTATACGTGAACTTGCTTACAACGTGTTTATTGTTTCATCGGTGGAAGTTACGCAAACGCCGATGTGCTGAAAGTGGTCTATAAAAACCTAACCTAGACACTCTAATTTTAAATTTATAAATCTAGACTATACTAATGCTAGACCACTAGACAGGTAAGTGTACCTATCAACTGTAGTAAAGCCTAATGAAGTCCGGATATCGAACCCAAAGGACACTAGCGACACATAAAACTAGACCCTGACTAATGAACTTAATTAAATAGATTTAAATGATTTTTGTGTTTTATTATTTATTAACTATAAACTAAAAATACTTAAACTAAACATGACACTAACTGGCTTTAACTCGATTACCTAGACAAACTCAAAGATTGGAGAAGCACTACCTAGATTTAGAATCATAGTTATGAATCTGGGATCTCTCTCGGCTATGGAAACTATGATAGAACCGGGATCTTAAAATACGACACCCTTAGACAACCTAGTGGATCCCTGATCATTCTCCGGGTGTCACCTAAAAGGAAACCTAGGGGCCGTGTAAACTTACTGGTTGGTCGGATTACCTCTCAGTCTCTCCAACAATACTAAAGTACCCTAAAATATAGATTACATGTCAGTCTCACTATCTCAATACACCCTAAAGTGCAAGGGGTAACCTAAGAACAATCAATAAGATACGGAATTACAATGAAACTAAGGAAAATCTAGGAAACCTCCTGTCAGAGCGTTCTAGCCTAAACGCCTAATCCCAAGGACAACCCGACTATCTATTACCTCTTAGTCTCTAGATATGTAGAATATAAAATCTTAATAAATCACCAACCAATGTTCCTATTGATTACTACGTCTAGTAAAACCATAAAATAATCACAAACACACAGTAAGCGACCTAAATATGCGTTTATAACTGAAAGATTTTCAACAAGACACATACGGAACAAAGATCAATAATAAATCAAAATTATATATGCAAACACATCAAATCAATTATAAAAAGATTATTTACTTTAATATTAATCCAACATTAAAATCCAAACGCCAAGATAAAACCTCAAATTACAAAATAGTCATCAAAAACCTAGGTAGCTAGGGGTTTTAGTCAACAACCATACTCAAAACAATAATAAAATAAATTAGTTCATCTAGTTTTATAATAACAATAATAAATTTAAACTAAAGAAACCATGTTTAAATGCGTGAATTCTTTCTTTCATGTGAACAAAAACACCTAGCTACGGTCCTCTCGTCAATCAATCTATCTTTTCTTTGACTATAATAGCTGACAACCCACGTGACCTCTTGAAGAAAAACGGCGGCTACTTTCTTTCTTTATATTGTTTCGTCCGATCCCCCTAGGGTTCTCAAAAATCACCCATTTATATTTTACTATGTCGGTCAAAATAGAATTCCAATATGGCTTGTATTCACGTGGCTTTTAAATGACCACACACATTTTTCTTTCTTTCATCTCTCAAAAACTGAATTAATCTCACATTTTCATAATATCCCTCTCATATTTTCTCTTATATTTATTTGCTTCTCAAAGTAATTTGTATTAATAGTTTCGTATGATCACTTTAATACGCGCACTGAACAACGACGTCTAAGAGAATGTGGGGCGTCACAACATTAAGCTTCCATTATATATCTTTAATGCACCATCACCTGAAATTCAAAAGCATGCCTAAAGTACCCACTTTCTTACTAGTAAACTAAAAAAAAAAACTAAATATAAAAAATTATGCACAACTTATTCATTCTTTGGTCTCAATATAATTAAAGTACTTCATTTTAGCTCGTTGTCTCATTAAACCATTAAATTCACACATGAACCAAACAATAATAATATTCCATAAAATTTTGGCTCAAAAGTATCTTAAAGTATAGGAAATATTTATATATAATATGTATATTTTAGACCACATCAAACGCATACGCATACACATAGTGGGAGGGTCCGACGGGACGTATCTGCGTCGTCTAACGTTACGACTTCGGTTGTTTACGTAAGGTGGTTCTCATTTCCCCAACTTCAACGGCTTCGGCTAAATCAACAGGAGGACGACACTATTTGATTTCATTTACTTTACGCTTGAATATTTATTGCATGACTATCATTGAATCGCAAGTTTTCATATATATATGTATACGCAAAAACTTATAAAACTCACCAACATGTGTTGTTGACAAAATATATTATTTTAAATATGCATCAGGTTGATACGATTAAATGCTAAGGATGAAGATCATTAGTATACCTTAGGTGATTTAAATAAATAACTTATTTGTGATTTGATGAAGTGTTTATTGTTCCTTTTACTCTTGTGAACAATTTGTGTACTTGCTATGCTTTGAAATGAAATAAATATAATTACTGTCGCTTTAATAGCGTTACGAGCTTATGAGTGATCTGTACGTTCCACCTAGTCGTATTTCGCTAAAAGCCGGGGTGTTACATTTATGGCTAAAGATAAATGGGTCATTGACATAAGAACCTAATCCTAAAAGTAAATTAATTAACTAATAAAATCACAAAACATTCAATTACGAAAAATGGCTGAATGCACAAACAAATATAAAAGATTAATCAACCAAATGATTAATCAACTCTAGTTCCAATTTAAAGATTCAAAATACAAAAAGTCTTGCTTACACACACAACCCTACTCTCAGATGTGGTCACGAATAGTTTAGCCTTGCATATTGATCATGGATGTCTCGATTCTTGGGTGGAAGGATGATAGCATGGTTGATTATGATGATTGAAAGGTGTTATGATGGTGGAGAATTACCCCCAAAATCGTCCTTGGTGGCTAGGGTATGAAGAATCCTCGATTTAGGGTTTATCCCGACTTAAATACGAAAGAAAAACAATAAATTCAGATTTCCCGTCAGACCAGGTCGTAAGCTACGGTCTGGAACCCGTAGCTTACGGCTCACCCGTAGGCTACGGACTGAAGCTTCTTCCTTACGGTTTTTTTTCTTCTATTTTCATACTCGTCTCGTCGAGAAACTCAAAGTTCATATATTATGGGTCCTGCAACTCATTTTCTAATCTCGAATATGCCCCTTTTACTTTAAACACGCACGAGTCACTTCTGAACTCCCCCAATTGCTTCCTTTTAACCGTCACTCGATTCCACACCATCCTTAAAGCTCCAAATTAGCTCTTTTAAGTTTCGAGCACCTGCAAACATAAAACCAATCAAAGTACTTGTGTTCGATAGATATAACTAATTAAAACAACAATATTAAACACTTAAAGCTTGCTTTTTCACTCACACATCATTGTACAACATGCACATGCATAAATAACATATAAAACCCTTAAAAATGTGCTTAACATATCCCTTTATAATATTTTATAATATGGTAAGTATAAATATACGCTATCAACAAAATGCTTCTTCCACTAATCATTTGAGATATGCTGAAATGGTGTACAGATGTTGCATTTTCAATGGTGGATTTAAAGGTTTGGTGGAGGAGATGGTGGTCATAAATATGGACATATCACATAGGGATGAGCTCGGGATGGTACTGGTACCGACCAGTACCGATCTCAAAAATTCTGATCCTGAAATTCGGAAATAGTTGGTACCGGTACCGAAATGTTCGATTTGGTACCGGTATTTCATGAAAAATTCGGGAAATACCGGTACCGTATCGATACCGGTACCGTACCGATACCAAAAACTCAAAACTTGGTACCGATTCGATACCGACGATATCAAATCGGTACCGAATTCAGTACCGATACCAATCAGTACCCATACCAAAAACACTCATCCCTAATATCACATATGGGCTTACAAAGAAATGCGCCAAAAGTTAAAGATGATATTAAACAATTGGCTTTTTTTATATTTTATTTATTAACACTTTTTTATTCAAGATGGGTCTGTATCACTCTCATTTGATTTTACACTATTGAATGGCCGTCCATAAAACTATTTTAATCAGAAAAGTCAAACTCTAAAAATTAGTGGTCAAAATGAACGTTTGGGCAATACTAGAATGACCATAAGTCGAGAAACAACAAAAATGTTAGCATGGTTCCTTTAGAAACAAACACAAAGTAAGTCTTAAAGAGAATTGTGTCAATCACGGAACTCAGCCATATAACTCTACTTTTGTTTCAACTCCGAACACTCATGTTTTATGTCATGTTTGTTAGAATTTCGGTTATGCAAAAAAAAAAATACACACACACACATTTAACTGCTAAAAACTAAAGAAACATGAGATACAAGGATTTACATGGTTCGTCCTAAGCAGACCTACATTAACGAGCCGCAACCATGAATTTATTATTGATTTATGCTCTCAAGACTCGTGATTAGGAATTATAAGTATAAGAAAACATTAAATATATATACATTAGGGTTTCCGGTTTAGAGAACAAGAAAACATAAACGGACCATAATAAGAGAGACGTCTTCCATCTTTATTAAAACCGATAAAAGAGGTCTTCAAGATATTCAACTAACCGACTCAAACTTGTACCAAACCCACTACACACACCGGGAAATAACACAAACAAACTTTGGTGCGATTTATTACTACAATCAACCATATATGCATAATATATTTCAATTTTCAAGATAACTGTGTCAACATAGATCTCAACGAAAATTATTTTTCATCTATTTAAACTTTGTTTAACCTTTTACCGTTCTTATATATAGTTATATACTACACTTTATATTATATTTGTATTATTCATAAACGGTGTTTAATTTACGACAAAATTGAAACATATTTACTCCGGCCTATTAGTGATGTGACTCATACCCATTTTTTTGTCTCAAATTATTTGTATCCTTCAAATGGCTTTTAGAGTTCTAATATTTGATTCAACTTCAAGCCACTACTTCTTTTTTTCTCAAACTACTTATACTGAAACTATTTTTTATGTTATGCAAAACCAAAAAAAGAAAAAGAAAAAAGAACATGAGAGAGAGAGAGAGAGAGAGAGATCAGAATAGGTAAAATAAAGAAAAATCTCGTACTTAAACTATTAAAAAATTAAAAAATTCATTACATTAGTAGAAAAACACACTGTTAAAACTAAATCAATGAAAGGAAATAAAAAAACGTTTTTGTTCAAAGTGAGATTTGAACCAATGCCCTTTCAGACCAGAACCTTAATGTGGCGCCTTCGACCAACTCGGCCATATCAACTTTTGTACTTAACTTTGCGTATCGTTTTATATGTTTTGAAAAAGAAATTGATGGTTATATACACATGTTCAGATATATATATCTTATTAACATATATGTTAGATATTATAATATCACTTTCATGATGTAATTCATTCACTGATTCACTTTTGAGTGCCTTGTATACTCACATCCAAGGATGATCATAGTAAAAATGTAGCATACTCAATATCCAAATGTCTCCACTTTTATGACAAAACACAAATACAAATGAATGACTACAAGAAACAAAAGTTGAAATATGTTACTTGCTTAAATCTTATGTGTCATATAGTGTTTGAAATTGCTTAATGCAATGCCTTTAATATTTGAAGGAGTTAGGAAGCTTTCATTGTGAAATTGTAATTATTATTAGTTATATGCATATCGAATCCAGAAGTTGCAGCCTGAAACTTAGAACCAAGCCAACTCAAACAGGAATCTAACCGTTTTTTTTACATATGTATATTCTAAAATTCCAAAGGTAAAGAAAAAATTATCGTATAAAACTATGATCCAAAAACCAAATATAAATCCATTTATACTAAACTATAACCCATCCTTAAAGTTAGTTGAACTAGTTTGGCCGGATTTCTAGCAGAATGCGAACTTAAAAAATTACTTACGAGTCAAACTTAAACTTTAAACATATAACTCAAAACAAGCCAAACTCAAACTCAATCTCTGTTATGTTAATTAAACGAGTTGAGATTGTTCTTGTACGAGTTTAGTCAAGTTTTTGCTTTACACCATAATCAAATATAAAATATGCGCTCAAAACTTAAAAAATAGAAATAAAATTTCTAAAAATTTTGGTTATAAATCAATAAATATATACACACATAGTCGTATACACTAAGGTTTTGCATGTAACCAAAAAAAACCATACCTAAATAACCAAACCAAATTTAGTTTTTATGTTTTTGATCAAAACCAAACTTTCAATTATGTTTCAGTATCTAAAACCGAAAAAACTGAACCGAAGTTACATACTTTTAGTATTTATATTAAATTTTAAGTGATTTATAATAGTTTAATATTTTGTTTAACCCATATATTTATCTTAAATGTATAGCAATCAATTAATTATTAACTAACCAAAAAATTATATCCTCTTTCACAAACTAACCCAACCCAATTTTATTATAAAAAGAATTACTCTTAATTCTATGTATCCAACCCAACATACACTATTTTTTATTAAACAAATATAATTTATAATTATTGTTTTTTATTAAAAATAACTAGAAATATAAAAAATAATAAATTTATTTGAAAATTAACAATATATATATTAAAAAATAAACAAAATAATATATATTCATCAAACGTACTTAATATTTATTTTATATTAAAATACTATTCTTTTTTACGAACTCTATTTTTAATAAAATTTATAATGATGTGTTCAAAAAAGAAAAAAAGTTGAACAAGGCTGTGTTTTTATATTTTTTTAAAAACCTTAAATATTAAAAGTTAATTGGAAAAAACGATGTTATAGTTAAAACTAATTAGTGTGAAAAAAAGAGAAAATAAATTAAAAAGAGATCCATTAGAATGTTGACATGTGATAGTGAGTTAGTTTGCAAATTGGTTTAGTAAATCAAACTAGGTTAGTAACCCGTGTAATACACGGGCTGAATAAATAATATAACATTAATAAAAAAGATGTTTATACACAATTCGGTGGTACGAAATGATAACTTTAATTTTAAAATGGTAAAATAAATTAAGAATCAAGCTAAGTTTAAATAAAGTTTCATAGAAGGCAAATTTTAGGTATTTAGATATACACATACTTGAAAAAGAGAATTTTAATAGTTTAGTCATATGTTAAGTGTTTTACGCAAATCAAATGGATCTTTACAATAATAATATTTTAAAATAAATTATTTAAATAATTAGTTTAAAAGACGTAATAAATAAATAAACATTAAACATTTTTTTTATTTCTGGAAATCACCGTGAGAGTTAATGAAAATTTAATTTATGAATTTTAAAAATAATAATAAATGCAGCATATTAATTTAATAGATTTAAATATGGTTTAATTTTGGAAATAAGTTATGTGTCATTCTATGTGGACACTTTAAAAAAAATGATATATGTTCATATGGTCTTGCTTTAATATAATAGTAAGATGTCTGCGAACATTTCTTTTGCTTTTTATTTTTTTTATTTTGCAAATAGTGAACCAAGCCATAAATGGTTTGCTAATGGGAGTGGTCTAACCCAAAATTCATTCAGACAGATTTTTTTTCAACCAAAAATTCCGATGTCAAATGTCAAAACTGAAAAAACAAAAACTATGAACCCATAAAAAAAAACAATACCAAGCGGTTTCAGAAAAACTCAAAAACCGGCATTTCAGTTTTAGTCTAAAACCAAACCAAACCAAACCAAACCGGACCGAACCGAACCCACTGTGCACACCCCTAATTATACACACACTCTCGCTTGCTGCTGCATGTATGATTTCCCCCAAATCGCTACATTGATCACAAACGATTACGATTGATTTCACATTCATCAGCAACAAACGACCACCGTCGATTAATTTCCACATTTCCGACTACGGGTAATTGAAATCCATTTATCTTGTTTTCAAATTAGGGTTTTTATTATTCTTGTTTCCTTATTCAATTCAATTTCACAGTAACTGTAATCCACACACACATATATTCTAATTTCTGATCTGGGTTTTAACTTTTAGCTTATAATTTCATGGAACCCTTAGACCCACAAATTAATAAACCCCCAAATCAATTCCCATCATATCTTGATAATAATAGTAATATTAATGGGTTATCATCCCGCGCAAGAACCGTATGCGAAATGCTGGCTCGGGTTTACCCGGGTGAGGTTGAAACCGCATTAACCACCCTGGGAATGAACCTTGAGCCCGAGGTTGTTGAGCAAGTGCTTAAGTTTTCGTACGGGTATCCGGAAACAGCTGTTATTTTTTTTAAATGGGTCGGGTTGAGGCAAAAGCGGACGCCTTTAATGTGGAACTTGATTGTGGATTTACTCGGGAAGAATAAGATGTTTGATCAAATGTGGGAGGTGATTCGGTCGATGGGGCTAGAAGGGGTGTTGTCGTTGACGACGTTTGTGTCGGTTTTCTGGAGTTATTGTGAAGCTGGGAAGTCTTCGGACGCGGTAATGTCGTTTGGGTTAATGAAAAGTCACGGGGTTGAGCCGGATGTTGTGGCGGTTAACGCGCTTTTGAGTGCGATGTGTCGGGACGAGTCTCAGGTAATGAAAGCGTATGAGTTTTTTGAAAGTGTTAAGACGCAAATACCCCCGGACGGGGATACGTATGCGATATTGTTGGAAGGGTGGGAGAAGGAGGGGAATGTGGATCGGGCTAAAACAATGTTTGAGGAGATGGTGGTTCGGGTTGGGTGGAGTCCGCAGTATGTGTCGGCTTATGATACGTTCTTGATCACTTTGTTCAGGGCTTCGGAAATTGACGAGGCGTTTAAGTTTTTAAAGGTGATGAAAGGGGAAAAGTGTTTACCGAGTGTCAAATTCTATTCTATTGCTCTTGATGTTCTTGTTCAGCAGAATGATTCTGCGAAGGCTATATTGTTATGGGATATGATGATGGATAGTGAAGTGACACCGAGTTTGGTGATGTGTAATGCGATGATCGGTTTGTTGTGTAAACACAATGAAATTGATAGCGCGTACAAAGTGTTGGATAAAATGCCTTACTATGGCGTGTTTGCTGATTCGGCAACTTACAATTTCATATTCCAGTGTTTGGTTAAGAACAAGAAGGTGAAAGAAGCGGGGCGGTTTTTCAATGAGATGATGAAGAACGAGCAGCCTCCGAGTCCTGAAAACTGTGCTGATGCGATTTTGTTGTTTTTTGAGCGTGATGATCCTGAAATGGCGTATGAGATTTGGTTGTATGTGAGGAAGGATAGTGTTACTCCGATTGATGATAGTGCGAATGCTTTGCTTATTGGGCTTGCGGGTTTGGGCCGGTTGACTGAGTTGAGAAGGAATGCGGAGAAGTTTTTTAAAGGAAGGGTTAGGATTCATGAATATACGATGGAGAAAGTGAGGATCGCGTGCAAGAGGGAGGGTAGAAAAGCTTGTGAAATGTATGATGATCTTGATAGGAAATGGAGATATTCGTAGACGTGTTTGTTTGTGTTACTGGTTATTTTAGTCGTTTAGGGATTTAGAATATGAATGTGTAGTTCTTGATTCATGGTACGGTAGATTTTTTCTAATGGCATGTTTTTACATCCTCTGTTTCTTGTTAACCAAGCATCTATACACTGTCCGATATTGTCATCTTTGCCGTTGCTTTTGTTATTGCCAAAACAGATTGCCAGTCTTTATTACTGCTTTTGTTAGGGGCGTGCTATAGAAACACCGCTCCAATAGTGTAGACTAGTGTGCTGTATGACTTTGTTAGTGGTTACATCATTCATTTCTTTGACACTCAAAAACATCATGTTAGCCGTATGATTTGCCCCTCGTGCAATCCGTTATTTATTTTGACGACACATATTTTCGTGTTTGTGTTTGCTGTTATGACACTCAAAAACATCATGTTAGCAATTGGCAAATGCTTGTTTTTGTTTTCAAATTGTTTATGTTGACATTGGCTGAAGACATGAGGTATCTTGCTCAAGTTGTTTTCAATCTGATTCCATTGATCAGGAAGGAATATTTGTTGGGTCTTTTTTTTAGTTTTCAGGGTTCTCACGTTTCCAAAAAAAATTGATATGTTATGTGACACATGGAAAGATAAGATTGGCAAAGGTTATACTTATATTAAGGTGGTTACCAGTAAACAAGCTACAATTGTTAGAATATTATGCTTTTGTTTTAATTATTTCCACACATTCAAATACTCTTCTATTTCTATAGATCATTGATTATGTTAAGTCTACTAAAATAAATATAGAATTCGCTGATTTTAATTTAGAATATGACTTGTTATACCAACAGAAATCATTAACTTTTTGTACCAGTAGCTGATGGCTTGCGGTGCGTGCATATAATGTATATATGTGTGAACTCTTAATGGGCAAAAGTGAAACTGCACTAATTTGACGTTATTTTACTAATCTCGTGAAAATAACGTTAAAAGTGGCGGAAGGTTAATTAGGCATCATGTAGTGGCATTGATAGCCGAAAGACAAGGGTACATGCACCAATCGGCCGGTGTCCCGATGTTTGAGTGTTATATGCCTGCCTTATGTCCAAGGCTTGATGCAAAACTACTATCGAGCCGGGGGTCTCACCGGAAGCAGCCTCTCTATTCCTACGGGGTAGAGGTAAGACTGTCTACATCTTACCCTCTTCAGACCCTACCATAGCTTTGCTATTGGTGGGATATACTGAGTACGATGATAATGATGATGACTAGTAGCTGATGGCTTATTTTTAGTAATCATAAGTTCATAACATAAACTTTTCACCCATTATCGATCATTTCAAATAAAGCATGTTTTGGAGTAGAGTTCCGTTCTCCCATTAAAAATCAATATGCCTAAAATGAGTTGATGAGATTTTAGCCGAGAAATTTTTATCACATAATATCTTTCATGCGGATATGATAGGTTTTTGTTTTTTTTTTCTTAAACAGAATGAGTGACATTTCATTAAGGTGTCACACCTGCCCAAAGCGATTTGTAAATTTGAGATGGTGTACGTATTTCTTATAATCCAATGCCTTTTTTAAATGTTAGATCCGATTGAGATCTTACATCTACTTACAAGAAAACATACAATTTATTTTCCGCTTACAACATAAAATTTGACAATCTTTAAAAACATTCAACGAAAACAGTGTTTATAAATAAATAAAATAAAGTGTTGTAACCAACCAACATGTATAAATTTCATTATTCGAAGATTGATAAGGCTTGTCTCTATAAAATGTAACTATAACCATGCCATATATATGGGTAACGTATGTTCACTTTCAATAGCATCTTCATATACCTTCCTTTCCTCATTCCTCTTCAAAACCCTCCCTTCATCATCTTAAAACAATTCCACTCTCCATCTATGCCGTCCCACTCCGCCAATCACAATGCCGAAACCACACGTCCTCGGCCTCAAACGTCGCACCACGAGCCCTCTCACCTGGTTCTTAGCCTTCGTATGTGAAGAAACACTAACCGGACCCCGGGCAGGTTACTGGTAACCTGGGGGTTGGAGAGATGTTTCCCACGAGGGGTTAGACCCTTGGAAGATGGTTCTTCTGATAACCTGCAAAACAGACACCGTGAGCTCGTCACTGAGAAGGGGGGGGTTCCTCCTTGTGACCACCCTCCGGCGTGAGAATCAGACTAGATTGCTCTTTAAATATAAAAGTATATTAAGAGATTGCTAGAGCAGATATCAGGTATAATATGATGATAATGTAGTAAGATATGATAAGATGAGATGATCATACCATTTGTGGTATTTATAGCCGAAGGTAGGTTTCCAAGGGGTTTAGCCGGCCCAACACGCTACCAACTGTAACCTATGCACGTGCCCTGCCTGTGAGTGGTGGATAGGTAGCGGCTGACACAGAGCAGGCGTGTCGTGCACTCTTCCTCTTCTGCCAACTACAGGCTAGGCACGTGGTATGGCAGGAGTTGGTGGGTAGGCGGCGGCTATTGGTCACAGTGCTGTGGCGTGCTGTCTGCCATGCTGCTGTCAGTGAGCTGTCGCATCTCTGATCAGATCTTTTGCCCATACCTCGTCAGGTACAGTAAAAGATCCTTCAGTATACGGACTGGCTTATTTGGGCGGGAGTATTCCCCCTCCCGCCTCTGTGCGGGATTGCTCCCGGCTTGGCTCATTCCTTCAGGTGACACTGAACGATTGAGAGCTAAGTGCCTTGTGCGTGTAGCCATGCTGCGCGGGTGGCCTTCCCTCATGGCTTGTATCCGAGGCTGCGGGAACAGGCGGAGTCCTTCACCATGGGAGGCATTTCCTGCGGGACCAGCTTGCATACTGCGCGTAAGGACGTCACTTCTCTGAGCATGGTTGGTCCTGCGGATCCAGTTGGTCTCTGCGCAGACGTCCCTGTTTAAGGTGAGTCTTGCGGGTCCAACTGGGCTCTGCTGGGACCTACCTCTTCAAGTCCCCCCAGTCCAATGTTCTTCTCATGAGTGTTTAATGAAGTGAGGTGAACTTTTGGACTTGAGCAAAGGGTTTTGAAAAGGGTTTTGTAAGGTTTTCCATGGGGATTCTTTCCGCGGAAGTCCTTGTCACTTGCAGAAATGCCCGAGTTTCCTGCTTGGTCTTTGGGTATGATGCGGGTAGGTCTGTAACCTCCTCGCAAGTCAGGAGCATTGAGTCCCAGTTGTATGTATTTTCCATGAGGTTTTGGTAGTTTTGAACATAGTGATCAATTATGTTAAGACCACCAATTCCATCCTGGAGCTTCAAACAACGTAGTTCTCGATGTTCCCGCTATGCGGGGATGCTATTTCCGTTTCCGCAAGCATTGCCCAGAAGATCCTTCTTGGTTTCAATTCCCAGCGGAGCGCTAGGTATGTGAAGGGTTTTGCCTTAACACTGTCCCTGCGCTCGTCTTACGGTTACTTTACTTTCAAGGTATTCCTGGCGTCAATTCCCTGCGGGTGCTAGGTATGTGAAGGGTTTTGCCTTAACACTGTACCCGCATCCGTCTTACGGTTACTTGTTCACCAAGGTTCTTGGCTTCAATTCCCTGCAGGTGCTAGGTATGTGAAGGGTTTTGCCTTAACACTGTACCCGCAGCCGGCTTACGGTTGTTTGCCAAGGTTTATTTGGCTTCAATTCCCTGCGGGTGCTAGGTATGTGAAGGGTTTTGCCTTTACACTGTACCCGCATCCGTCTTACGGTTACTTGCTTGCCAAGGGGTAAGGGGTATTCTCCCGCTTACTTTTTAATACTTTCGAAGTTTGAATTTTGAAATTCGAAGAGTTGGTGAAAAGATAAACCTCTGAAACGTCGTGCGACGGTTTCTTCTGACTGTGTCAGGACGTGCAGGAAGTTATGGTGACGTGACAGAACATGGTCATTCCAGTCGCTTTTTCAGGCGCGTGGGAGCGATTTTTCGGGCGCGTGGCCGCGAAATTACTGGCACACGTCCTTTCAACAGCTGTTGCCAGCTTGCTTTTTGCCACGTGTCATAGTTTCATTGCACATTTGATTTCTCTCTCCTCCGCATTAAATTCACCGCATTAATTGCGATTACTATATAAAGGGGGAGAGGGTTATTTGCAATTCACACTTTCCACTTTCATCTCTTCTTCTCAAGTAATTTCCGGCGGATTTCTTTTTCAGTAAAGCATTATTCCGAAATCTCTTCTTTCTTCCACCATGTCTTCTCACGATGCTGATGACCAGAAGACTGCTGGTGAATGCCAGTGTTCTCTTCCTGCCGAGCTGTACCAGTATATCGTCAGGAAGTTCATGCTCGAGTCTCTCGAGCCTGAGTTTCCTGAGCCCCACCATACTGTGTACGATGCCCCAAGTGGCAAGATCGGGGTTTATGCTGCATTCTTTGTCTATGGGAACCTTAGGTTTCCGTTGACAAAGTTTGTGTACCGTGTCCTAGAGAGGCACGGTGTGCACTTGACAGAGGTGCACCCCATGGCTATTGCCAAGGTCCGGCACTTTGAGTGGGTGTGCCGGATACTGGGCCTTGAGCCCCTCGTTGACCGCCTGATGACCTTCTATACTTGGAGGTGCATCCAAGGGTGGTACACTCTTACAACCCGTATCAAGGGTTTAAAGATTTGTGCCACCGAGCGGAGTCTTCGCTCATGGAGGAGAGAGTTCTTCTTCATATCCGCTCGAGCCATCCCCATTGCCATGAAGTTCAAGAATGGCCAGCCGCTTCCGAACCTTCCCGCCATCAACTACGAGGAGGCGGAATGGTTCGCGAAGATATCCCGGGTCCAGTCCCCGGTTTTCCGTTTTCCAGAGTCGGCGATGGTGATGCTGGGGATGAGCCGGGTGTGGAAGGCGGCGAATGCGGATAAGGTTCCGATCGTCCTTGAATATGGTTCGAACTCTACCCCTTATGGTATGTCTTGTTTCTTTTTGCTGACTACGATTTTTTCTAACTTTCTTGTTGATTTCAGAGGGTAACGATCTTCAATCGCTCCTGAATCCGCGGGAGGAAGATGGTCCTGCGCGGATGGGTACTCGTGCTCTGGACGAGAACGAGTTGCCCATCTTAGAGCAGACTGCGGGTCGGTTCGTGGAGGTTTACCCGCCAGGCCAAGAGATCCTGAGCCACCGACGGCCAGGTAAGCCTATCTTCTACCCTGATCCTCTCAATGCTGTGCCTGCTGCTGGAGTTCATGACATTTCTTCTTCTGAGGAATCCGCAGAAGGTCCTCCGCTGGTGCGGAAGAAAAAGGCTGCCGTCGGGAAAGGCAAGGGGAAGGTGGCCTCTACGGCCGACCCGGTAGTTCTATCTGACTCGGAGTCAGATAATGCAGAGGTGGCGGGGAAGCCCGGTGGTGAAGAGACCACCGTTCCGGAGGCTGCAGGTGTTACCTCCGGGGAGGCAGCGACGACGACGGTTACCGGTGTTAAGAGGCCGGCTCCATCGGGTTCGCCCCCGCTCGTCCGTGCGTTCAAGCTCAAGAGACCCCGTAAGTACCCCCATAATTCTTGTCTAGATTTGTTTCGAATAAATTTTTCTAACACTTTTGCTTGTGCAGGTGTGGATGTTGACGCATTCCAGGGTGGAGTTGGAGCAAGTGTTCCCCCGCCAATGACGGTAGGCTTGGTCAGCCTTCCCGAGGCGTCGACCCAGGCGTCTGCTTCCGCTGGTTCCAGCCTTCCTGAGGCTGTTCCAGCTGAGAAGGTGTCTCCGCCGGCCGTGAGTGCAATTTTTACAGCATCTTTCACGGAGCCGGCGGTTACTGTTGCTGAGGAGGCGGTGCCAACAACGGCTACCACAGCGGCTGCCACTATACCTGCGCCACCGGCACCGACGGCCGGACCATCGGGTACACGCCGGGCTTTCCGCCGATCTATGCCACCTTCCCGTCTGCCTGACCTGTTGGATGGATTTCCTTTAGGTTCAGGTGATGGGTTTGGCGGCTATCGGCCTGTTATTGACCCTACAGGTACGTAGGGTTCTTTTTTTTCCCTTATATATTTTTATCATCTTTTCCTAACTGCCTTTGTTCCTTTTGCAGTGTCGGATTCCAATGAAGTGTATGTTCCAAGATGGAACATACGCCGAGGAACAACCCTTCGCACCCCTGTGGAGTGCGTGGACTGGGCTCGCCACGCTGCTCCTCCAGGTGCGTTGGGGGAAGCCATGGCTAGCTACCAAGAGGGTAGGCTAACCAATGAGCTTCGGGTTCTCCAGGCCCGGACGCAGCCCCGCGTCGAGCTGCTTTGTCGTGAAAACGACAAGTTAAAAGCAGCTCGCGCCAAAGATGTATCTGAAGCGCGGGCTCTTCGGGAGGAGAACCGGCAGTTGGCCGCTGCCGCAGCCGAGAAGGAGAAGGCATTCAAGGCCCTCGAGGTTGAAGTCCAGGCGCGACTCGAGGCCCGCTCCAAGGCTGCCCAAGCTGTGAATGAACAGCTTCGGCTGGCCAAGGAGACTGCGCGAAACTCAACTGAGAGGGCTGCCAAGGCTGAAGCTGTTGCTGAGCCACTTCGCGAAGAGAATGAGCAGCTTAAATGCAAATTAAAGGCTCTTCAGCATGCTCATGATGCCTTGGCAATGGAAGACGCCAAGAAGCTGCAAGAGATTCTTGACCAGAGGGGGGTGCTTGACCAAACCGAGCGGAAGCTTAAGGGCGTCGAAGAGGCTGCCGCAAAGGAAGTATTACTTGCCAATCTGGACCAAAGCGAAGCCGAACGCGCCCGTGACGAAGTGCAAGCTACCCTCCAATGGCTACTTCGAGAAGCGTTGCCTCAGGTATCCTCTTTTTTTTCTCTTTTCTACTTGTAATTAGAAAATGTTCTAACTTGTAATTTTCTTTTGTAGGTTGTGCGTCGGGTCCTTTCAGAGACCTCTTACGACGATGCAATGAGCGCAGCCCTCAACGCTTCTCATGAGGATGGGGAGAAGACTGGTTTCCTGCTTGGTCTAGGGTTTGCTGAGAGAGGCTTTCCGCCCTCCAACTTCCCTTTATTCAATGTTAATACTGAAGTTGCTTATGACCAAGCTGTGAACCAGTATGCTGCCTTCCCGCATCCAGTGGTGGAGAAGGTGAATGAAGCTGCTGCTGCTGATGATGGGCTAAACATCCTTAAGGCTTTCCTTGGACAGCCACGCTCAGACGGTGCTGGTCCAAGCGGAGGTGGCCCTGAAGCCTGATCCTGAAGATCTCTCCCCACCGTTAGGATAGACAGCTTTGTATAGATTTCTTTTAGGCGGGTAGTTACCCGGCTACTGTTGTAATACATCATTGAAATATTAATCTTTTTGCGTATAAGACTGTTATTTCCTTCTTTGGGTTCCTTGCTTTATAAACTTTGACTTGCATACTTAGTTTAAATTAGCAATTTTCCAAGTGTTCAGAATAAGAACCTTTGAACGTGGTTGATAGTGGGTTAAAGTTTCGCTTCCTCCTTCGTGATTGTGCGGGTAGAACCGTCACTTGCACTTAGTAGGATGGCAGAACTTTACCCTTATCTGACCTGCGTGTAGGTTTCTCATCTTTTGAGGATAAGTTAACCTTTGAACGTGGTTGATAATAGGTGTGAAGTTTTGCTTCCTCTTTCGTGATTGTGCGGGTAGAACCGTCACTTGCACTTAGTAGGATGGCAGAACTTTACCCTTATCTGACCTGCGTGTAGGTTTTTCTCATCTTTTGAGGATAAGTTAACCTTTGAACGTGGTTGATAATAGGTGTGAAGTTTTGCTTCCTCTTTCGTGATTGTGCGGGTAGAACCGTCACTTGCACTTAGTAGGATGGCAGAACTTTACCCTTATCTGTCCTGCGTGTAGGTTTTTCTCATCTTTTGAGGATAAGTTAACCTTTGAACGTGGTTGATAATAGGTGAAGTTTTGCTTCCTCTTTCGTGATTGTGCGGGTAGAACCGTCACTTGCACTTAGTAGGATGGCAAAACTTTACCCTTATCTGACCTGCGTGTAGGTTTTTCTCATCTTTTTAAGAATTTTGTTTTGAACCGTTCGACGCGCGGTTGTCGATAGGTTAGTGTTCATTTTCCTTTCATGATTCATGCGGATAGACCGGCATTTTCATTTAATGGGATGAACTCTTTCAACTGACCTGCGTGAAGGTTTGCCACGTTATTGGGTTCGTGCGGGTAAGACCGCCTTCCCACGCGACGACTTCACGTAATGTGAATGTCGTCACCAGTGTTGGATAGTTTTAACCGTTCGACGCGCGGTTGTTGACAGGTTATTATTCAGTTTCCTTAATGATTCATGCGGATAGACCGGCACTTTCATTTTTGGATGCTGAACTTTTTCCCCTTCAACTGAGCTGCGTGAAGGTTTGTCACGTTATTGGGTTCGTGCGGGTAGGACCGCCTTCCCATGCAATGACTTCACGTAATTATGCGGTGAAAACCGGCATATTAGTGTTCAGAAAAGTATAAATGTAAAATCATCAGCTTCGATATTCTTAAAGAGAATCATTTCCATTAGAAGTGGCTCTTGGCCTTCTCTTTACAAATTGGAATTGATTACATGCAAACTGTGTAATTGAACTCCCTTCCATGTTGTTGGGATGGGAGCGCCATCGAGCCGACACGCACCTGTTTCGGGATCTCGTTCTTTACGCGGCATGTAGTCTCGATTTTGAAGCTGAAATTGGTTCGTGTTTTCCCCAGCTGGGGTTCTATACGCACTCGCCTGCCTAGCTTTTATTTCGCCACGAGGTGCGCGAGCGTCCCATCTCTGACGAATGTTTCGACCATGTCTTTTACGTCTATGCATTCTTCGGTGTTGTGGCCTTTTGTTCTGTGATAGTCACAGTACTTGCTCCGATCAGCATCGTGACGATGCCGGATTACTGGAGGCTTTGGCCATGGGAGCTCCTCAGTAGCAAATATGTCAGTGACGCTTTTGGTAAGTGGCGTCCACCTGGAGTTCCGGTGCGGCTTTACATTATCCCTTTCACCCAATCGGTGCTGTAAGCCGGATGAGGTGTCAAAGTTTACCCTTGACTGCCAAATGCCTTGCTTCCGTTTTTTGTTCAATCGGGCGGTGAGGACGTTGTCCTCTCTCGTCCTCTGGGTGTAAAGGTTTGTGTTCTGCGGAAGGTCTCTACCCAGTTGCTTCTCCGTTTCCGCATAGCGTTTGGCTGCTGTCATGATGCTATCCCATGTGGATGGCATTCCATCTTTACCCGTTAGGGTCCGGATAAGCTCTGGGTCCTGCGCGCCCTGGATGAAGGCTGCGCGAACAAGATCCTCGCTGATATTGCCCAAACTTAACTTCTTTGAGTTGAAGCGAGTGATGAAGTTTGGCAGAGATTCATCTTCTTCCCGTGTGCATTTGAGGATTGTCCATTGCTCCTCGGTATACTTTCGCTGCTGGCTGAAGTGTTGGCTAAACTTCTGCTGGAAGTCTGCCCAGTCGTAAATGTGGTTAACCGGTAAACGATCGAACCAAGCCCTAGCCGCCCCCACCAGCGTCATTTGGAACATGTAACACCACGTGGGTTCCGTCCGCTAACGGTTGCCCCCGCTATGAACCTGTTCAAATGATCGTCTGGATCAGATATGCCGTCATATGTGCCTATGTTAGGCATTTGTTTAGCACTTTTCGGGGCGATTGCTTCAGCAATGTCCCTTGCAAATTTGGACGTTCCTGCATTCGTAACGTTTGGTCTGAACGTTTTAGAGAAGTCTCGTGGACCTCCATCTATGCTTTTTGGTTTGAAGGCTTGTCCAAAATGCCTTTTCGGTTGGGTTTCCGTTTCTTTACGCTTCCCTTTTGCCTTATGACGAGGGTTCGCGTCGGAGTCGGATTCCTCCGAGTCATCCTCCCAGTATTCGAATTCGTCGGCCTGTTGCACGGAACGCAAGCGTTCGTTCAACTCAGCCTGGAATTCCTTTTGTCGTGCCTCCGCCCATGCCTTGACTTCGTCGAGAGTCTGGCGGGGGAGTCTTCGTTTTTCAAACTGGGTATCGGTGGATCCCAGTAGGCGATCATTTACTGCACTTGCCCCAGCTTTGGTAAGTGGGGTAGTGTTCGTAAAATTTACTTCACTTGCCCCGGCTTCGGTAGCCGGGGTAGTGTTCGTAAAAACTGTGTTGCCGGTATTCCCCCTAGTAGCTGGGGTTGTGGTTACCGGAATTTCTCTAACCATCTTTGTAGAAGTTTGAAAAAACTGGAGAAAAATAAAGTTCTAGCTTTATGCACGGATGGCGCCAATGAAGAAACACTAACCGGACCCCGGGCAGGTTACTGGTAACCTGGGGGTTGGAGAGATGTTTCCCACGAGGGGTTAGACCCTTGGAAGATGGTTCTTCTGATAACCTGCAAAACAGACACCGTGAGCTCGTCACTGAGAAGGGGGGGGTTCCTCCTTGTGACCACCCTCCGGCGTGAGAATCAGACTAGATTGCTCTTTAAATATAAAAGTATATTAAGAGATTGCTAGAGCAGATATCAGGTATAATATGATGATAATGTAGTAAGATATGATAAGATGAGATGATCATACCATTTGTGGTATTTATAGCCGAAGGTAGGTTTCCAAGGGGTTTAGCCGGCCCAACACGCTACCAACTGTAACCTATGCACGTGCCCTGCCTGTGAGTGGTGGATAGGTAGCGGCTGACACAGAGCAGGCGTGTCGTGCACTCTTCCTCTTCTGCCAACTACAGGCTAGGCACGTGGTATGGCAGGAGTTGGTGGGTAGGCGGCGGCTATTGGTCACAGTGCTGTGGCGTGCTGTCTGCCATGCTGCTGTCAGTGAGCTGTCGCATCTCTGATCAGATCTTTTGCCCATACCTCGTCAGGTACAGTAAAAGATCCTTCAGTATACGGACTGGCTTATTTGGGCGGGAGTATTCCCCCTCCCGCCTCTGTGCGGGATTGCTCCCGGCTTGGCTCATTCCTTCAGGTGACACTGAACGATTGAGAGCTAAGTGCCTTGTGCGTGTAGCCATGCTGCGCGGGTGGCCTTCCCTCATGGCTTGTATCCGAGGCTGCGGGAACAGGCGGAGTCCTTCACCATGGGAGGCATTTCCTGCGGGACCAGCTTGCATACTGCGCGTAAGGACGTCACTTCTCTGAGCATGGTTGGTCCTGCGGATCCAGTTGGTCTCTGCGCAGACGTCCCTGTTTAAGGTGAGTCTTGCGGGTCCAACTGGGCTCTGCTGGGACCTACCTCTTCAGTATGCGCCATCATTGCCACCATCATCATAATCGCTGGCATTGTCGTCTTCATCGGCTACCTAGCCATTCGTCCCAAGGTCCCAATCCTCTACCTCCACGCTGCTCGCCTAGACGACATTGTCTACAACCAGGAAGGCGTTCTAGCCGTCCGAGTATTCGTTATTGTAAAAGCCGAAAATCGTAACTTAAAAGCACATGCTAGTTTCTACAATACAAGACTTATCCTTAAGTACCAAGGGGTAAACATTGCGGAGTTGGTGGCAGACCCGTTTGAAGTGCCGAAAAATACAACTTTGGAGTTGAATTATGTGGTGGAATCGTAGTCATTCCATTGGATCCGCACGATCAAGAAATGACCGAGCAGTCCTTGGGGACGACGAAAGTGATGCCATTCTTCTTGAAAGGGAATTCGAGGACCAGATGGAGGGTTGGACCGCTGGGATCGTTGAAGTTTTGGGTGCATGTTAACTGCCATACGTCGTTGCCTATTAATAAGTCTGTTGTGTATCCGCACTGTAACTCGAAGTCGCATTGACAGGTTGCTGTAACCTTGGCAACCTGTCAATGCAGTCGTGCTACAGTGTTATGGCTACATATTTAGATATTAAATTTCTTGATACGTTGAAGATTTGAAAAGAGCAAGGTTCATAATTGGGTGATAAGCTGTTTAGATATGTTTGAATTGTGGAAAATGTTTAGTTTAATTTGGTTAGTTTAACACGTGTTGGTAGAAAGATTATGTAATTATTTGATGCAAGAATAATGTAATGTATATATTTAACATGGGTTATTCAATATTCATTGAATTGATGTTAAACGTACATGTGGTGTTTATGGATTGAAGGTTGAACAAGGGATGGATCCAAAAGTGTGATACAAACAAAAATGATACATAAGTCAAGATAAAGGGAGAAACAAGTTAAAGTTACACCAAGAAACCACTTTAATGATGGGTGTTTGGTCTTGTTTCTATAACCAAATAAACAATCTGGTATTGATTTTTTCTAGCGCCATTAATGTGCATTTTGATTAGTTAGGCCACATGGAGTGGTCCCGAATAAATTTAGGAAGGATAGCGTTCTTGTTTTTTTGGGGATTCAAATCCCCAAACCAGTTTTCTCGAGTAGTGCTGGTTATGTTTCTTTGCATTTCTCTCACGTTGTCAAATTTTTCTCGATTTTTAACCAATTTCTCCTGGATTGTAGTGTCACCTCATTTCCATTTGCCCCCAATTGGGATATTTCGTACTCACTTTGTGTGGTCTCAGGGTGGAGAGAGTGGTTCACGGGTACCACATAAGGGGTAGTATTCCCCTAGGGGTACACCGTCGCCACCCCTCCTTTTTCCCAGGACGGTGACTTTGCTAGAGGAGTATTCCTCGAACCTTTCTTTGTTTTGACCGTCAAAATCTAGCGTTGAGCTAGATTTTTCTTTTTTTTTTTCTCCTTTATAGATAACCAAACACATCAAATAATATTCTACAACAATTTTCCCACTCTCTTCAAATTCAAACAATTTTTACATGGAGAAACTAAATCCTCAACCAAATCCTTAATGAATTGTGTCGCGAAGATGGAGCCGTGAAGAAAAAGTCGCATTAGCTAAGGCTTGGGTCTATGTTTTCGAAGACATGGACCTAGTGGAGCAACGCACGTTGAGTTTTTGGCCACGAGTTTGGAACTATTTTGTTTTGGAGGGAGGATCAAGTGATCGTACACAACACCAAGTGTGTTCGAAATGACGACATATGGTCGGACAAATTAACGCTGGCGATAACGACACGTTTGAACTTATAGCAAAAGTCAAAAACCGATGGAATTGGAATAGTATTTTTATCTATGTTTTACTTAATAAAATGTTGTTTAATTATTATGTATTTTTAAATCTATAATGTATGCATTTTTATCTATTTTTGACTTTTTAAATATAATTTTTGAGTTATTTTAAATTAAAAAAATAAAAATTCAGTGACAGTGAAACTACCCTAGGTGACCATTCCCTCCGCCCTTATTATTGAAGAGTGAAAGATTTTGTCTATCCAAGCAACCCACAAAGGCTAACAAGTAGTTAAGGATTGATTGTACCTTGTAACTTCCTATTTAGCACCCTCTATGGTGTCTTTAGAATCTCTTCAATTGTCATGACTCATGAAGCAGATTCAATTTTCACGACGTGTTATCTATTTCTTGAGCTTGGATTTCTGAGTATGTGTGATCATTTAAATTTGATTAAAGAAATATATATGTTTGCTGGATTGATTCCGTTTTATTTTAAGAAATGTTTTCTAAGCGTTCACTAAAGGATTGTGATGTTTCCATCTTTAGATTTTATAGAACAAATACACCTTAAAAATATTTAATTTGTTTTCTTTTTAAAGAAAATTCTTTTAACACTTTATTTATTTTATGTTTTCTTTTCAGTAAACATTAAACAATACATTTCTTTTGGGTAAATATGTTACGGTTTTGGTATATGTTGTTTGTTTACTTTAACCATTTCAGTCTTAAAAAAAATACTTTTTAAGTTTAACAAATCAATGCCTTATATACATGATACATTACTGATATTTCACATCAAGTATATTGTTTTTAAAAAATAATTTCATATACATAAGTTTAAAGCACAATAACATCAGATGAATATAGTTAAATATATTTTACAATATGTTAAAATAAGCCATAACTAAAAGGGCCCATTATACAATAGACACATAACCTTATTTAACTGAAAAATATAATTGCGTTAGGATCCTTGACTAAAATGCTTATTTGCTAAAAGAATTTGTATTATAAACTGTGATTGTTAAAAAAAAGGACAAATTATATGAACTAAAACCGTAATTTACTCTAGTATGTATCCTTTAAAACTAATTTGACTTTATCTTATTCTCGATTTCAATTAAACCAGGGAACCGCTAAGACAACCGACTTATTGATAGATCAAATTATAAAAGTATTTAACTTTTTAATCAATAGCATATATTTTGACATATCTAAATGTCGGTTTGTTTATTTTGACTATCTGAAAAAGGTTTGTTTTTTAGTGATGTTTGATGTATTTGTCTAATTTTGGCACAAAAATATTCCTAACGACCTCCATGACCATGTGTAGGCAATCAATACCCGTGCCCAGTCCACGTGAGTTTCCTGTTCCACCCTCACTCCCACAGTAACCTAACTAACCCCTTCATAAGTCATAACTACCACTAGTGGCACTCCCGTAAATAATCCCCAACTCCCAGCCTCATTACAACCCCACTTACCTTTCTATATTTGCAAGAGTTAATTACACAAATGGTCCCCGTAGTTTGATCATACTGCATGTCTGGTCCCTAAAATTGTATTATTTGGATGAATAGTCCAAAGGTTTGATAGAATTTACTAGTTCTTATAAATATTGAGGGGTATGATATGAGCCGAGCTAATCACATGGTCGAAAGAAATAGATGGAAACCAAATTAGAAAATAAAGAGAACCATATTCCAAACTTTTCTTAAAAACCTCATTTTTTCCACAACAGCAAATCTATACAACCCTACTAAAAAATGTTAAATATATATGCATATACATATATAATATTGGTGTTATGAGAGAGGGGGGACCCACACTCAAAGTCCATTGCAGGTTTGAAAAGCCAAACATGCAACACTCCTCAATGCTCCACAACGTTGGAGTCCAACTCCCTCCACGTACGTCGGCTGCCACATGGAATCGGGCCTCGGGGCACGTAGCCCGATGTGGATGCTCTTAACCAAAAAACTTAAATGTAACCAATGTCAGGGACCAACGATGCAACCATCTCTCGAAACTTTGAACCATCTCTGCATATTTTTAATTATAGGGACCAAACATGAACTTTATCAAACCACAGTAGCCATTTGTGCAATGAACTCTACTTTGCAAATCAGCTCTTCCTCCTCCACGTGGCGTAACATCATCCGTCTGTGATATTTATAAGTAACCTACTTGTAAAAAGAAAATGGCATTAAAGCTGTCAAAAGATAGATAGATAGATAGATAGGGTTTATAACTTTATATGATCTCTGTATCGAAAGCTTGAGTTAACAGTTAACACTTTACAATTGACATGACATACATGCAGATCTATAGATATACATATATAGATCGTGTATGTATAGGTTCACGGCGGTTTTCCGATTCGCTTGGTACAGGTCGGGAACGGATTCGCCGGAGATGAGATGATTGTTGATTTGATTGGTGAATAGAGTTCCCGCTTTGTATCAACTGAATCAGAAGCTGCAGTGAATGAATGAATGATGCTGTTTATCAGCTGCTGGAGTCATAGTTGATTTCAATTTGGGAGATTTAGGATCCTGCAGATTCAGGTTTGTTTTGAAATTGATTAGATTTGAATATTTGATGCATTTGATATTGAGTTATGATTCTAATTGTATTAAATAATATTAATAATAATATGATTCAGATCTCTGTTTTTTATGGCTAATTTTGTGAATAATGGATTGCAGTGATGTTTACATTATATTTTGTGAAGTATTAGGGTTGACATTGCTGATGAAAATGTGATTATGGATTCACTTAGTTGATGCTAGTTCATTACTTGACATATATTATGTTTTACAGGACAAGCAAGTGCATTTAAATTGAGTTGATATTTGATTATAAGTTTATCTGCAATTTTGGATATGGTGTGGTTGTGTATAATATTTTAGAGATTGAGAGTGACATTATTATTATTATTATTATTATTATTATTATTATTATTATTATTATTATTATTATTATTATTATTATTATTATTATTATTATTATTATTATTATGCCTTTAGTTGGTTTTGAATAGTAATGGTAATATATGCTGTTCATAAGCATGAACTCTATATTGTTTTCAGGTTGTTTATGGAATTCTATGGCATAACGTCGGCATTAGCATAAACATGAATCTTAAAATTAGTTTAAATGATACAATTCATGTTATTAGTTTTTTTTTTAATATTTAATACATAGATTCTTTAGATTAATTATCCATTGCGCTGAAGGAATTAGATATGGTGTTCTTTTTCTGCTCAATTAGTCAACTATGGCCCATGGATTATATTTTATATATGCATGTTCATCACAATCACCTTCTAACCTACTGGTTACTTAGCTTAATCAGCATACTTTTCTTTTTTACTAATAGTTTTGTTGCCTGGATCGGATGATGCTTTTATACACCTTAATTTGTAGCCGAACTTTATTGCAGTACTTTTGATTATACTGAGATCCACTCAGCAACAAGAATTTTTGTTTTTATTAAGTAGCCATGCCAGCCCATTTGATCATCTGTGGTTATTATTGTATGAAACCTCCTGTTTTCGAGAATGTTAATAAAATATCTTTGTTTAAGGGTTTAATTTACATCGAGTAATGATATTTAAGGTGTTAATTATTATGAGTTAGTGAAAGAGTTAACACGATCTTGTGTTAGTTAAAAGTTAATGGTAATGCTGAGTTGTGTTACCATTTATGCCGAATGCCAATTTGTGAAATATAAATAACATGTCTTCCATATGAACCTTAGAATTTGGTTATTCTTGTTTGAAGATAAATTTATAAGAAAAATTAGGGATTTGAGTTTATATTAGTTGCAAATTAATAGAGGATAATTATTGTTTGAGCTTCTAAAATGTTATGTAGATGTACAATCATTGATGCATTTTCAAGTAAAATTTGTTAATCTAAGACGAGTAAATCTTTCATAACAAATTGGAGTGTTTAGAAGTAATGGAATATGATTATGTAATTGAATTCAAGGTGATAAAAAGCTTATGCTTTTACATAACATAATGAATTGGGGGCTTTTTTAGATTTATTGACTTTACATACAAATGAGCTGTCTGTATGTAGTTCACATTTTCTAAACCCTGAGAAACACTTTGTATCATACAAATTGTATGTAGTTCACACTTCACATGTTCCGCAACATTCAGTTCACATGTTCCACAGCATTCAGTCGACATGTTCTCTCATGCCATATGGATGCGGGTTGAACCGTTCGCAAGTATTGGAATATATGTGGTTCACATATTTCTCATGCCATCCAGATTTTGGCCTATATAAAGTCTTTCCTTTTATAATATATATGCATATCAAATCACTTTTATTTATTAATCTTTAATCACAGTGGTCTCTGGCTTGCTTGGTACAGCCCAAGAATAGTTCTGCGGCTTCTGCCTATGATATCATGTTAATATAATGTTACATGATTTTGTGGGCTATTTAATAGTCCCGGACTATACCAAACATGCTGAGATACCCGTGAAAATTATTAATATTGGTCACAACTGGTTCTTCAGTAAATTCTATACACTTACTATTTAACTTTGAAAATTTTGCTGGATCGGTTTGGATTGCCACTGGAATAGGTGGCTCGTTGAGCTGGTTGGGGTTATAACATTTGGAGATAGTTTTGATGTTTCCCACATATGTTAGTTAAGTATTTCTGCTTGCTTTTTATTATGTTGCATATATAATGAATTCGCTTGTTGCAGGTCATCGCCTTCCGATGGTGAAGTTGTTAAGAGTATTGTTTGGTTCAAGCGTATCATGCGGTGATCATCAAAGCGATCTTAAATTTGGAGCTATATGGTTTGAATTAAAGTCTGTGCACACTATGCTATAACCTGGGTACCATCAGGTATATAATTCAGAGATTGATTAGACGGTCTAATATAACATAGTTGTAAAACCAAGTCAGTTAACTTACTATAACTTAGTCTTTTGGCTAGGTGGTAGACAATATTTTCAGTTAATATAATACCGTTTTTCTTTGTGTAGGAACCTGTTTCTACAAGTTATCTAAAAAAAGTTATTTTGAGAAACTTCTTATTTTCTCATATGGTTTCTGTTTTATTCTCTGAATAACAAGTTCTCAGGTTATTCTTAAATAGGATTCTGAGATCAGTATATTAGAGTTGTAGTGTAATAGTTAAGTATGAAGAACCTCATTTCCTACCAGATTTTGCTCTCTTTTTTGGGTTTAAGATGTTTGAAAGCTGTTGACCTTCTAAGTCTGGATGCTGCTGATAGAATGAGTTGTCAGTTGTCACTTATGTTCATTAAAACTTGGCTATCAAGAATGAGACACAAACTTTGGGGGAGCCTGTTACAAGAGCCTTACCAATGATTATGGCAAGTTGTCACTTATGACAACTTATCACTAACGAAGTCTCGTCGTGTGTGAAGATACTTATCGAAAAAGAGTTGGCACTAAAGGATTCCACGTAACTAACATAAGTTGCCTCTAATGACACTTGTTCATAGCATAGTTATCAAATGCGCCAGGCGCACTCAAGGCGCATAGGCCTTGCCTGGGGCCTAGGCGCAAGGCGCAAATAAAGCGAGGGCCCGAGAAAAAAAAACGCACAATGAAAAATAAATAAAAGATATATTTATGTATTCCAAAACTTGAATCGCGTTGCTCTAATGCCAAAACTTATCAAATATCAAAAGTCCAAAGCCTATAATTATCCAATACCAAAAGCTAAAGTTTAATAGCATCAATAGCCAACATAAATTCTGTATTTGCTCTACATATTTTAGATTAAATCAAACTCCTAATTATGTGTGCAATTTCTAGAACAAATAATAATTTTCTAGATTAAAAACATCTTTAAATTTTTAGTTTTAAAGTTTAAATCAAATAATGGGAATTTAGCAAAGCAAATTAAACTAAAAAGAAGCTGATCATAATTATTAAATAATAACAAAATCACCCAAGCATTTATCATCTAGAATTGTAGATAATTATATAGGGGGATTGGATTAAATTAAGTACATTTGATTTTTTTTTAGGTAACTCTGTTAATGAAAAATCAAAAGAAATCTTGAAAAATAATGAGAAGAATTCAAAAAACGGAAATTGCTCCTAGAGTTGTGTCTTTCTTATTTAGAAGCGCTAAATCATCGTCACGCCTAAAAATAGCGCCTAGGCGCAGTAGGCGACCGTTTTTAATAACTGTGATTCATAGGTTAGGTTACCTCTAACGGGTAACTTACAACTGACAGAGAATCAATGGAACTTGCCACCGATGGCAGTTTCTACTTACGAGGATTATGAAACTCGTTATTGATTGCAGGTTACTACCTGATCAAGTGCTTTGCCCCATTGCACGCTATCGATTGTAAATACAAAGGTTCGTATTGAATTTATTACCATTTAAACGTAGAATTTATTGTGTCAAGCACTTGTGTGTGAATTCAATGTGAAAACTTATCTGTTCAATTGTAGAGGAAATTTGAAGTTATCTTGTTTCATAGCTAGAGTGAGAGCTAGAAGAATTCGATTTTAATTTACCAACTGATTTATTGTTTAATTATTTGTTTAAATTGTGAATTGATCGAAGAGAAACAATGATACCTGGTAAATTTATTAACTGATTATTTCACTGCAAAATAGCAATAATTATTTTTTTTTTGTTATTATTTTTTGTAAACAACTAAAGTATTTCTACCTGCCTATTTTACCCAATGTTTCAAATGAGACTATAACCCACAACCTTTTTATTGTAAGCCACACACATTTATTACTAAACCAAAGCTAGCTGTTGTATAACACTAAGGGGGTGTTTGGTACAGAGAATGGAAATGGAGAGAAAATAGAAATGGAAATGGAATTGTAGAGAAAGAGAATTGGTATGGAGAATGAGAATCATTTCTCTTGTTTGGTACACGAGAAAATAAACAGAGAACTCTACCATACCCAACCCCACCTCCACCCAACCTGACACCACTCACCACCGCAGCCCCCCCACCACAGCCCCACCACCACCAGCACCACCACCACAACACCACCACCACCGCCCCACCACCACAGCCCCACACCACCAGCACAACCACCACAGCCCTTTCTTCAACCACAGCCCACCACCACCGGCTGCCGCCACCAAACCTCCTTCTTCAACCACAGTACACAAGAAATTAAAAAGATTCAAATTTTTGGAACATAAGATATAGAAAAAAGAGGCTCAGATCTGTCATCACTGCCTCTTTGGAGATTTTGTGGTGGTGGTTGTGGTGGCGATGATGATGATGATAATCAGAAGCCACCTGCAACCACCGCCGATTTCCACCACCACTGTCACCCACCTGCGACCACAATCACCCGACCATCTGAAAACCCTAACCTACCACGAACCACCACTTGAAACCCTAATCTCCGTTCACCCGTACCACCTGCAACCTACAACCGGTTACCATCTCTGTGTTCACCACTGCGAACGGCGGAGACAGGGTGGTGGTTGCAGACTTGGAGACGAGGTGGCGGTTACAGACTTGGAGACGGGGTGGCGGCCGGAGACGGGGTGGTGGCCGGAGACGAGGTGGTGACATGCTATGAGGAGGCTGCTGAGAAATGGATTTCTCTTTGTTTTAAAGAGAAATGGAATTCTCTAGTTTTAAAGAAATAGAAAGAGAAATAGAAATGAAAAGTGGAAAACAAACAAAAGAAATATTTCTAATTTCATTTCTCCCCAATCAAATCCCTCTACCAAACACCCCCTAAGGGTATGTTTGGTTGGAGATAATGAAATGGGAGGGGGGAATGGAATTGAAGGAAGTAATGGAATGGACAAATAAATGAAATAAATCATTTTATTCCTTTGTCTTATTTGGTTAACCTATGGAAATGAAATGAATTATTACTTTATATGGTTTGGTATCCTAAAAAATTGTATGATTGAAATAAAAATAATAAAAACATTCATATCTCAAAATATTTTTTTTTGCAAAAAAAAAAAAGCCAGCAATGGCAACGGTAGTGATGTTAGCTCTGGCGATGAAAATGGTTGTGGCAGTGGCAACGATGGTGGTGGGTGTGGCGGTGGTCAAGCGATGGTAGCATTGATAGTCATGATGGCGATGGTAGGGTGGTGGTGATGGTCAAGCAGCGGCGGTGACAATGTTTTCGGTGATTACAGCGACGATGGTGGCGACGGCGGTGGTCGCTGTAACACCCCGACCGATGGCGGATTATACATCGGGGCGCCACGTATTGTTTCATTACTCGTGACACTATTTGGGTGTCAATATTTAATAAATACATTTTCATTGCGCACACGCAGAAACACAAATCGTAAAGTAACATAAATCATATCATAACTCAAAATATTCAAATAACATAATTTGTCTTGTTACATTTTAATCTAGGTCCAACGAAAAAGAAAACATCCTACGTGTCCTTGAGATTCCCAAAAGCAGCTACAGCAAACCTGAACATGTGTTAAAATAAAACGTCAACACTTGCGTGTCGGTGAGAAATCAAGTTTAATAGATATAAATAGATAATAACAAACACTGCGCGCAACATGTGCTTAACTGGGGTTTAACATAGGGTGTAATCAGATTGTGATCAAGCCTAAATAGATCATAGCTCATAGTTCAATCCGTGCTCCCAATCGAGCACAAAAACAAATAATCATACGTGCATGTGTAAACAAAACAAGAAAACCGTAAACGATAGGTCTCCCGTGTTCATCTAATGGATCCATGAAAACTTCGGAATAGGCCGAACAAAGCGGTTAATGATTTACACATACAAATAAACAGCCAAGTAAACGTCCATAACACATGGGGTTTTGCGCACATAAATTTCATAAACAAGTTTAAGACTCAAGTTGTACGAACACATGAACATCCCAAAACGTTAAAAATAAAAGGGGATTAAGTACGAGATTACTCACCTGTAAACGGTGCGTTGAAAGATAATGCAAGAATCCAAATTTTAAACAAGCACAAGTTAACCTATAAATAAGAGGTTATGGGTTTAACGATTTGTTTTTATGTCTTGAATATATGCAGTAAGTATCGATTTTTGTTAGTTAAACAAATTAAAACAAAATATATATATTTATATTTACCGAGATTCTGGGCAGAACAGAAGAGAGGACGGAGGCAAAGAGAGGAGTGGCGCTGCTGAGGAACTACGGCAGAGAGCAAAGGGAGAGAGATTTGGGGAGTGTTTAAGTGTAGTGTGTGTAGTGTTAAGAAATTAGCTTAATTTATAGGAAAACCCAAGGGAACACAATCCCTTGAAAAGGGGAAAAGATCTTATCAAATCAAGCAAAAAATATTAAAAAAGCACAAGAAATCAAAAGCAAAAGATATCAAAAGATATGCCGGCAGCTGCAGGGGATGGGGAAAAGCTGACAGGTTACAGATCAAAGCATGGGAGGTGTCAGATAAAGTACTGTTCAAGACATGCAAAAGAAGATTTCAAAAGATTACGTCAGTCACTTTTTCTGTCAACCAATAGGATTGGTGCGCATGCTGCGCCGAAAGTGGCTTTTCGGACAGATGTCGGAACTGACCTACAGTGCTCAAACAAAAGATAAGATATTTCAAAAGCATACAGGCTGACATAAACTGAAGAAAAGACTTAAGGTCTAGCGCGAGAAGACTCGAGCGCGCGCGAGGGCGAAGGCAGACAGAGAACAATCCTTAGCGCGCCGCGGGAAGAACTACAATCCTTAGCGCGTCGCGGGAAGAACTACAATCCTTAGCGCGTCGCAGGAAGAACTACAATTCTTAGCGCGCCGCGGGAAGAACTATTATTCTTAGCGCGCTGCGGGAACAGTTCGCCTCGCGTATCGCAGGAACAGTTGGTCTTCGCGCAGGCTTCCTTGTAAGGAGTCTGGCGCGTGGAGCTGCGCAGACATCCTTAGGCGGGAAGAACCAAAGGACAAGCAAAGAGTTAAGAGAAAAAGGGGTTCCAGACTTAAGGGTTAAGCAGAGGGGCGGGACGGCGACAAGAGAGAAAGGGGCGGGACGGCGACAAGAGAGAAAGGGGCGGGACGGCGACAAGAGAGAAAGGGGCGGGAAGGAAATTATTATTATTAGTAAGTAATATAAAAATATATATATATATATATATATATATATATATATATATATATATATATATATATGATTTATTTAATGTTAAATTTACAGAGATTAATAATCAAAATTTTAAATTATAAAAAGAATCGGATTCGAAAACGGGTACCTGGGTCGGGTCGGATTGGGCAGTTGTCACAGTCGCGTTGGTGGTAAGGCGGAGGCGGTGGCGGCGGTGATGGCGGCGGTGATGGCGATGATAGTGGTAGTTGTTGTTAGATGATGATGGTGTTGTTGAGAACGTAGGGTGAATGAGGAATGAAATGAAAAAAAAGAAGGGGGTAGGAAGGAATGGTTTTGATGGAATGAGATTCCATGTGTAATGGATGATTTCTTTCCTTGAGCAACCGAACATCACTTTTTTCATTCCTACACATTGAATCATTCCATTCTCCTATCATTTATGTATACCAAACGCTACCTAATTATTTAAAGCGTATTTTGTGAAAACAAGATTCTGAAAAATAATATATACTTAATAACTAAATATCATAGTTGATTTATTTATAACGGCAATTGGCTTCATAACATTGTGTTGGGACACAAATAGCCTCATAAATGTATTAACTCGATAACAAAACAAAAAGTATTTTTACGACTTTGAGATATCAAAACAACTTAAATTAGTTAGCAGGGAAACACCATATATGCCATGCATCCACCCTAATAATACTCTCTCATTCAACTACTCAAGAACTCATTAATCTTATAGTTTGATGCCCTACAAATCTTGTAAAGTATGATTTAATATGTGATATTAAAAGGCATGTCCAAACGAGTCCAAACGAGTTCCTAACGCAGTTTGGAGAGATTTCCAAAAGCGAGATATAAAACGGCCATCGCGATCGGATATGATGCTCACGGGAGTACCATGACGGCAGACAATTTCTTTGACATATAGATGCGCAAGTTGTTCAACACGGTAGGTTTCACGAATGGGCAGAAAGTGGGCAGACTTGGTCAATCGATCCACTATTACCCAAATGCTATCATGTTTGCTTGCGGTCAAGGGTAACTTGGTGATAAAGTCCATTGCTATACTTTCCCATTTCCACGAAGGAATTTCAGGTTGTTCGAGCAAACCAGATGGGCGTTGATGTTCAGCTTTTACCTTAGAACAAGTTAGGCATTTAGCTACGAACACAGCAATATCCTTTTTCATACCAGGCCACCAATAAGAAAGGCGCAAATCTTTGTACATTTTGTTAGCACCAGGATGAACGGAATACCGAGTTTTGTGTGCTTCACTCAGTATGACAGAGCGAAGATTCTCATCATTGGGGATCCAGATGCGATTGAGATAACAGAGAATTCCGTTCAGGTTAGGGACAAGATGCGCTTCTGCACCACACGCCAACTCGGCGCGTAGGTTGCCTTTGCTGATCGATGCGCGCTGCGCGTCGTGAATGCGCGATTCAAGATCGTTTTGGATCGGCGCGAAATGAAGCTGCGTGCGCGGCAAGATACAGTTGAGTTGACTGGGTTTGCGGCTGAGCGCATCGGCTACCACATTAGCCTTTCCAGGGTGATATCGGATCTCACAATCGTAATCGCTGATGAGTTCGTTCCATCGGCGTTGTCTCATGTTAAGTTCCTTTTGATCAAAAATGTGCTGAAGGCTTTTATGGTCTGTGTAAATGATACACTTAGTCCCATAGAGGTAGTGTCTCCAGATTTTTAAGGCAAATACAACTGCACCAAGTTCGAGGTCATGAGTCGTATGATTCTTTTCATGAATTTTGAGTTGCCTAAACGCATAAGCGATAACCTTGCTTCGTTGCATAAGTACACAACCGAGACCTTGGTTGGAGGCATCACAATAAACGACAAAGTCGTCAGTACCCTCAGGTAACGCTAGAACAGGAGCTTCGCACAACAATTGCTTGAGCGTTTGAAAGGCTTCTTCTTGCTTCGAGCCCCAAATATACGGTTTGCCTTTGTGCGTTAATGCTGTTAAAGGCAAGGCGATTTTTGAGAAGTTGAAATGAATCGCCGGTAGTAACCAGCTAAGCCCAAAAAGGAACGGATTTCGGTAGGAGTGGTCGGTGCAATCCAGTTCTTGATTGCTTCAATTTTGGATGGGTCGACATGAATACCCATTTTGTTTACAACATGACCAAGAAACTGTACTTCATCAGACCAAAACTCACACTTGGAGAGTTTGGCATAGAGTTGTTCGGTTCGAAGCTTTTGCAACACCAACAGAAGATGTTGTTCATGCTCGGCCTTGGTTTTGGAATATACCAGAACGTCATCGATAAACACGATCACGAATTGGTCCAAGAAAGGCCTACACACCCGGTTCATTAGATCCATGAAAACAGCGGGTGCGTTGGTTAAACCGAAGGGCATGACCAAGAATTCAAAATGACCGTAGCGGGTTCGAAAAGCAGTCTTGGGAATATCCTCTTCGCGGATACGCAACTGGTGATAGCCAGAACGGAGATCGATTTTGGAGAAACAAGAGGCACCTTGGAGTTGGTCAAAGAGGTCGTCAATACGCGGTAAGGGATACCGGTTCTTAATGGTGAGCTTGTTCAGCTCGCGGTAATCGATACACATGCGAAACGATCCGTCTTTCTTTTTAACGAACAACACCGGAGCACCCCACGGCGAAGAGCTAGGGCGAATGAATCCTTTATCGGTCAACTCTTGAAGTTGACTTGCTAATTCTTGCATTTCAGCGGGTGCAAATCGATAAGGAGATTTGGCTACGGGGGATGCACCAGGGACAAGATCAACACGAAACTCGACTTCCTGAGCGGGAGGTAAACCAGAAAGATCGTCGGGGAAGACTTCGGGAAAGTCGCTCACGATGGGAATTTCAGAAAGTTTCTTCTTTCCTTCATCGGGTTTGACCACATGAGCTAAGAACGCGACACATTTCTTTCGTAAAAGTTTTCGGGCTTCAGTGCATGACATAAGTTTAAGACCGTTAGATGGTTTCTCGCCGTAGATATGAAGATCTTGACCATTTTCCCGAGGAATGCGAATCAACTTCTTGGCGCAGATTACTTCGGCGCGATTTTGCGAGAGCCAGTCCATTCCAATAATCACATCAAAACTTCCAAGAGGCATGGGAATGAGGTCGATTAGAAAATCATGTTCATTAAGGTTAAGCGTGCAATCTTTGATCACGGAGTTTATTAAAATAGTTTCACCATTAGCCAATTCAACTGAAAAGTTTTCGTTTAAGTTTACTCGCGGTCGCGCAAGTTTTTGTTCAAATGCGCGAGAAATAAAACTTCTATCGGCGCCAGTATCAAAAAGTATAGATGCATATTGTCCGTTAAGTAAAAATGTACCATTAACCACGTCATTATTCGCTTGCGCTTGGTGCGCGGTTATATTAAAAGCTCGTCCGCGCGTCACTTGGTTTGAAATTTGGTTAACCGGATTAGCTTGCGTAATTTGCACTTGCAGTCTCGGGCACGCGTTCCGGAAATGACTGGGGTCACCGCAGTTAAAGCACGACCTGGGTCTTGGATTAGGGTATGTTGGTTGTGGGTTTAGCGGGTAAGTTGGTGGTGTTTGCGCGATTGGGATGGCGGGAAGGACTCTACAGTTCTCAGCAGTGTGACCAGTACGGCCACATCGGTTACATTGTCGACACGGGACTTGAGTTGGATGGTGAAGTCTACAGGTTGGGCAAAAGGGTTGGTTTCCTGTGTAAGGTTTCTTAGTTGACGGGGCAGGGAGTGCGGGATTGGTTAAGGCATAGTTATGGACTACAGGGGGTGTTGGGTAGGTTGACAGTGGGTTAGGAGCGTATACTGGAGGTTGGTAGGCGGGTTGCTGGACAACGAGCGGGTTGGTAAGCGCGTAGGCTTGATGTTTGCGCCTGCGCTTGAGGTTGTTACGGTTTGAGGGTTCTGGCTTGGTTTCTGTTGGTTCTGGGACAGTCTTGGTGAGTTTGGTCTTCTCGGCTCCCCGCAGGAACAGGGTTCCTGCCCTGACATGGTTGTCGCTGAGCACAGCGGCCAACTCGATAGCGTCAGAGAGGGTTGCTGGGTTCCTGGCCCATACAGAATCTTGAATTTCCATGGGGAGACCCCCAAGAAACTTCTCGATGGCTCGGCGGGAAGGGGTAACTAGGTGCGGGACAAGCAAACTTAGTTCGTGGAAGCGCGTAGCGTACTCGCGCGCTTCGCCACTGTACTGCTTCAAGTTCCAAAATTCCTCCTCAAGGCGCTTTATTTCGTTGGGAGGGCAGAATTCTCTAGTCAAAAGTTCCTTGAATTCCTCCCAGAGCATGCTAGAAGCAGCCTCTGCGCCACGCGCGTGAGCTACTCCGTTCCACCAAGTAAGCGCCCTTGATTCTAAGACACTTGAGGCGTATAAGGTTCGTCGGTCTGGAGGGCATTGGGTATGGAGGAAGGTGTTCTCAATTTTCTCGAGCCATTGGAGCATTACGGTGGCTCCTTCAAGCCCTGTGAATTTCGGAGGGTTACCCGCATTAAAGGATTTAATATTGTATCCGGAGGGGTTGGTATTATTTTGGTTTAAGGCTTGGGCTATTGCGGCGGCCATTTCCTGGGAACGTTGCTGCCTACGTCTGCGCGAGGCTTCTCTCCTCTGATGACGGCGAGCTGATAGCGGAGGCATTCTATAAAAGTTTTAATTTTTGTTAATATCTTGGTATGGGAAATCGTTGTAGCGCAAAGTATATCGTCGTAAAGCTTGTTTCGCGGAGTTAAATGCTATCAAATTTTGAAGTAAAATATGAATTTAAATGCAAACTTAATACAGGTAATGAATTCGAATTGGAAATCGACAATTCATGCATCACCATGACTTTCCGAATTCTCAATTTAAAATATCGAGTAAATGAGTATTGGAGATTGACAATTCATGTATCACCATGACTTTTCAAATCTTCAATTTAAAACATAAGGTTAATGGGGATTGAAAATCAACTATTCATGTATCACCATGACTTTTCGGATTTTCAATGCTAAATCCCAACAACAAACGAATATGTAAGTAGAGAAATAAATTGAAATTTAACAATAAAAATCGAAAGATCGCGGATAAAACACGAAATCATGTGCTGCGTATGCGCAAGCATATTTTATAAATATCTAGTAATTAACAATTAGCGCACAAACATGAGATATTTCTCATGCGCGAGAAGGGACTTTTAGGTATTCTAGGTCGTTACGTCTAACCACCTATCCTAAAGTCACGGAGCTCTGATACCAATCTGTAACACCCCGACCGATGGCGGATTATACATCGGGGCGCCACGTATTGTTTCATTACTCGTGACACTATTTGGGTGTCAATATTTAATAAATACATTTTCATTGCGCACGCGCAGAAACACAAATCGTAAAGTAACATAAATCATATCATAACTCAAAATATTCAAATAACATAATTTGTCTTGTTACATTTTAATCTAGGTCCAACGAAAAAGAAAACATCCTACGTGTCCTTGAGATTCCCAAAAGCAGCTACAGCAAACCTGAACATGTGTTAAAATAAAACGTCAACACTTGCGTGTCAGTGAGAAATCAAGTTTAATAGATATAAATAGATAATAACAAACACTGCGCGCAACATGTGCTTAACTGGGGTTTAACATAGGGTGTAATCAGATTGTGATCAAGCCTAAATAGATCATAGCTCATAGTTCAAACCGTGCTCCCAATCGAGCACAAAAACAAATAATCATACGTGCATGTGTAAACAAAACAAGAAAACCGTAAACGATAGGTCTCCCGTGTTCATCTAATGGATCCATGAAAACTTCGGAATAGGCCGAACAAAGCGGTTAATGATTCACACATACAAATAAACAGCCAAGTAAACGTCCATAACACATGGGGTTTTGCGCACATAAATTTCATAAACAAGTTTAAGACTCAAGTTGTACGAACACATGAACATCCCAAAACGTTAAAAATAAAAGGGGATTAAGTACGAGATTACTCACCTGTAAACGGTGCGTTGAAAGATAATGCAAGAATCCAAATTTTAAACAAGCACAAGTTAACCTATAAATAAGATGTTATGGGTTTAACGATTGGTTTTTATGTCTTGAATATATGCAGTAAGTATCGATTTTTGTTAGTTAAACAAATTAAAACAAAATATATATATTTATATTTACCGAGATTCTGGGCAGAACAGAAGAGAGGACGGAGGCAAAGAGAGGAGTGGCGCTGCTGAGGAACTACGGCAGAGAGCAAAGGGAGAGAGATTTGGGGAGTGTTTAAGTGTAGTGTGTGTAGTGTTAAGAAATTAGCTTAATTTATAGGAAAACCCAAGGGAACACAATCCCTTGAAAAGGGGAAAAGATCTTATCAAATCAAGCAAAAGATATTAAAAAAACACAAGAAATCAAAAGCAAAAGATATCAAAAGATATGCCGGCAGCTGCAGGGGATGGGGAAAAGCTGACAGGTTACAGATCAAAGCATGGGAGGTGTCAGATAAAGCACTGTTCAAGACATGCAAAAGAAGATTTCAAAAGATTACGTCAGTCACTTTTTCTGTCAACCAATAGGATTGGTGCGCATGCTGCGCCGAAAGTGGCTTTTCGGACAGATGTCGGAACTGACCTACAGTGCTCAAACAAAAGATAAGATATTTCAAAAGCATACAGGCTGACATAAACTGAAGAAAAGACTTAAGGTCTAGCGCGAGAAGACTCGAGTGCGCGCGAGGGCGAAGGCAGACAGAGAACAATCCTTAGCGCGCCGCGGGAAGAACTACAATCCTTAGCGCGCCGCGGGAAGAACTACAATCCTTAGCGCGTCGCGGGAAGAACTACAATTCTTAGCGCGCCGCGGGAAGAACTACCATTCTTAGCGCGCTGCGGGAACAGTTCGCCTCGCGTATCGCAGGAACAGTTGGTCTTCGCGCAGGCTTCCTTGTAAGGAGTCTGGCGCGTGGAGCTGCGCAGACATCCTTAGGCGGGAAGAACCAAAGGACAAGCAAAGAGTTAAGAGAAAAAGGGGTTCCAGACTTAAGGGTTAAGCAGAGGGGCGGGACGGCGACAAGAGAGAAAGGGGCGGGACGGCGACAAGAGAGAAAGGGGCGGGAAGGAAATTATTATTATTAGTAAGTAATATAAAAATATATATATATATATATATATATATATATATATATATATATATATATATATATGATTTATTTAATGTTAAATTTACAGAGATTAATAATCAAAATTTTAAATTATAAAAAGAATCGGATTCGAAAACGGGTACCTGGGTCGGGTCGGATTGGGCAGTTGTCACAGTCGCGTTGGTGGTAAGGCGGAGGCGGGTGGCGGCGGTGATGGCGGCGGTGATGGCGATGATAGTGGTAGTTGTTGTTAGATGATGATGGTGTTGTTGAGAACGTAGGGTGAATGAGGAATGAAATGAAAAAAAAGAAGGGGGTAGGAAGGAATGGTTTTGATGGAATGAGATTCCATGTGTAATGGATGATTTCATTCCTTGAGCAACCGAACATCACTTTTTTCATTCCTACACATTGAATCATTCCATTCTCCTATCATTTATGTATACCAAACGCTACCTAATTATTTAAAGCGTATTTTGTGAAAACAAGATTCTGAAAAATAATATATACTTAATAACTAAATATCATAGTTGATTTATTTATAACGGCAATTGGCTTCATAACATTGTGTTGGGACACAAATAGCCTCATAAATGTATTAACTCGATAACAAAACAAAAAGTATTTTTACGACTTTGAGATATCAAAACAACTTAAATTAGTTAGCAGGGAAACACCATATATGCCATGCATCCACCCTAATAATACTCTCTCATTCAACTACTCAAGAACTCATTAATCTTATAGTTTGATGCCCTACAAATCTTGTAAAGTATGATTTAATATGTGATATTAAAAGGCATGAAAGTACTTGGATATCAAGGTTAAGATTAGAAGACTTTATTAGGTAACATGTGAAAACCGACAAGTTAAATACACATTTGTCAACAAACCAACACTTCTTGTTTGCTTTTTAAGTGCATCACAGTGGTCTGACCCAGGTTCCAATATGAATTTTGTTTTCGAGTCTTTCAAACAATTGCCTGTAATTGGGGATTTTTGTTCCATAGGTGATACATACCAAAATTTATAGCATGATGTTTAAGAACACTTTGTATGTCAATAGATTAATTTTAAAAATAAGTTGAACATCAGTGTTTTTTTTTGTTTTTGTTTTTTTATGTACTCTCAAATCTCGGCTTGTGTCAAAAGGTTTCGTGTCGTCTTTTATTTGAGGTTATTTACATATCTTATGCGAAAAATAGCTAAACCTTTGTATACATGGTAGGTAACAAGTCAAGATGAGTTTAAATTATAAATCGATAGTATGTATACACGTTCTAAAACCGATCTTTACATATTTTTCCTTTCTAACACAATCAATTACATATATAATCCAAACATAAAATTTAATTACATATTTTTCCTTTTTGTGCCAAGTTACCCATTTACCCATTTCAATTCATGACCACAGTATGTCTTCTTCTTTGTTCGACCTTGAGAACCAAACGAACGAAAGTTTTCTTCTTAGGTTTTCAAGTTCTTCTGCTCTTTGATTGATTATCATGTGTTGAGGGTTTTCAATTCTTATGTATATTTCCTTCGTTTCTTGTTTGTGTGTTCCTCTACGTTTTTGCATTCAAGGTTTTGTATGGATTGCTTAAATCGGCAAGCAAGCGCATTTCTACTTGAATTAACTATTAGCCTTGGTCAATTAGTCTGGATTTAGAAATTTAAAGGTTTCGGAAGCATTCAAATTCTCTTTTTTTCGTCACGTCTTCGGATCTCCGAACACACCCATCATGACGCGGGTGCGGCTCAAATGAAGGGGACCAATGCTCATAATGGTGTGAAGTATGGAGTTTAAATATGGAATAACATGTTAAAAAGATAGAATTGTTGCCTTTTTGGCCAATGTTGGCCCTTGACCAAAACACAAGGTTTATTATAGGTTTTTTTTTTTTTTTTTTTGACTTAGTTATATTTAAAACACAAACCATGATTTCATATTTGTTAATTGATTTTGGTCTGAAACATTGAAATTTGTACAATTTTTTAAGTAAAAGATTAGATAGGGCAGCTGTGTCATTATCTGTCATCACCTTTTGTTGGATATCGTTGTTTGCAGATTTTGTTATTGTTGCCCAATCGAAAGGTTGCTCGAAATTAAGCTTATAAAGTCGCGCGTGACTTTGATCAAAGGAGTGTTCATCATACGTTGAGACATGAAGCCCAAGATCGGTGAAGCCCAGCGAATACTTTGACGGTTTATGCCTTTATGGTGTTTATGGTTATGCATGATTTTGGTATTTAGTTTTTACTTCCTTTTGTAATCACCGTTGTATGGGTATCTAACTTGAAAACAACGAAAAGCCCTCGTTAACCGTGGAGTATGTATATATGTACAAATCTAACTTCTAACTTCAAATTTATCAACATGACTGCTCCATTAAACAAATGACAATATGAACACATCTAACACAAAGTAAACATACACCAACTTGCAGTGACGGATCTAGGATTTTTTTCCTATGGGTTCACCATTTTTCGGTGTTCAAATTTCATAGAACCAAGCATTAAATTTTTCGGGTCGGTCGGGCCTTGTCGTAGAATATATATAATACGATACCATAATAAAACAATATGTTAATTCAAAAAACATGTAAAGTCATTACAAATGAAAAACAAATTGCAATAAATGGGTTGTGGATGCGTAATGTGTGAATAGGTCCGGAAATAATTAGAGGCAAAAACGTTCTTTTTTTAGCTATTAAAAACCCAACTAAATACACAATAATGGTTTAGCAAAAAGAAAAAAAAATGTTACCAAAATAGGATTTAGAAAGACTTGAACTTGAGACATTTCAAATAAAACCCAAACTAATAGCATATTGATTGCTTACCAAAAAGAATAAAATATGAAATCAAAGTGGGCATTTGAAAGATTTGAACTTAAGAACTTTCAAAATTCACAAAATTAGGAAGGTTTTAAAGGAATTTACCACTACACCATCTTAAACTTTTTGATATGGATTCACTTCTAAAATTCTTATGGGTTCACTAATACTTTTTATACATATTTTTAACTTAAAATTTGAAAACCAATGGGTTTCCGTGAACCCGGGGAACCCATACCAAATCCGCCCCTGCCAACTTGGCCCGCAGCAACGCGTGAATACAGTTACAATTTCCTTTTTTAACAAAGCATTTTTTTCTTACCCATTTGACCTAGTAAAGTAAAATAACTTAAAGCTAATTAGTTTATTTCTTTTATTAAGTAAAACTACCAATGACGAGGCCAAAAGTGTCACATTCCGCAAGTTTATATGCATCCCTCCAAAATCCGTTACATTCTCGATGCAAATCCTTTTTGTTTTGACATCACAAACAAGACAAAATGAAGGAATAATTAGGAGACAAAATGGGGTGGGTGTGACTTTATTTGTTTCTTGCAAAATTATATTTGTGGAGCCTGGCACGAAGACAAAAACATCACCCAAACAATATAACATGCATTCTCTCTCCACCACTCGAGATATCGAGGGTTGTGTTCGAATAAAAATATACTTCAAGTTTGAGAACTCAATTTCAAATGAGAGTAAGTTGCCTTAAACTCTTGTTGCAACGGGTACTTGATGGAAACTTAGTTAGTACCGATTTGCTTGTTACGTTATTGGTTCGTACACTATTAAAAACTTGTGGCATTGTTTTTTTTTTCTTGTGTAGCTAACGGAACATGATGTTTATCATATTAAAAGGTTGTGGGATAATATACATAAATTGGCGTGTGAGGCTATTTATGAGTTAATAGAATTTGAGGGTTACCAATTAGTACCGTACGAAAAAAATATTGGTTAATTATTTACCTAAATCAATCTTCACAATTACGTTGTTTAAATATGTTTTCACGGATTTTAAAACTATAGTTTAGTTTAACATATACTACAATGTACACTATATCACCGTTGCATCTCTTATATTGAAAGTATCACATGATGACAATAGTGTAACTAAATGAAATATATTATGTGTAATTTATAAGATATTAAAATTAATTACATAATGACAGTATTTTTGTTCAATACAATGCATGTGAATTTTGATGATACTTAAGTTTAGTTTAATAACTAATAAGTGATAATACTAATGTTATTTAAGTAACTTATATAATGAAAGAGAAAAGACTATTAAAATTAAAATAATGATGAAGAACAAGCATATTCAATCTGTTATAATTAATTGAAAGATTTATACAAATGCAGGTAGATGCAATTAATTAAAATATTCAAATTGGAATCATACAAGGCTAGAAAAAAAAACATAAATTTAGTATGATTTGATACATGTCATGCCGACATCATCAAATGTGTTGAATCATCAGCTATAAACATAAAACATATTAAAACGTATATGAATTAAATGGTAATTAATATGTGATTTTATCATTTATTACACTTATTTGTACTTATTTATCATTTATTGTACTTATTTGTACCTCTTAGAGCATCCGTAATGGAGTGTTTGGGGCTCCAAAACTCTCCTCAAAACGCTATGAGCACCGCCCGTGTAAGTATTTACTTATGAATGGACTTACTCATATATGTAATAATTTTCACGTACTCATGAAGTTCTCACAATTTTAATAATTTTACATTCTTATCCCGTAAGATCCTCGTAGAGTCTCACGTTCCTGTCGCAGTGTTCGGGTAGAATATTAGTAGTTACTATTTGTTATTGGAGTTAATTTACCCTTATATTTAATCGATAACCGTTGTCAACGCAAACTAAAACTTCTGTTGATAATATATTGTGACACTAGGCTTTACCTAAAATTAAATTTAAGCTGTTGACAAAAGACAAATAGTCACGCTTTATTTTACCACATGGGAATAATTGTCACCAACAAAATTCAATTTATATATGTATTTGAAGTTTTCGTAAAAAACAAAAAGGAATAACCTCATAAGTCATAATTAAATTGCCTGAAGCCATGACTGCCTAAACCAGCCCCCTCCCCCCACCACCACCAACGCACCATCCACGCCCCTTAAAATATGGGATAAGGCATTTAATTAAGAAAAAAAATTTATAATAATTACTTTCTTTAAAAAAAATGATTTTACCTTGGAGTATATTAACTAAATAAAAATACAGATTATCCTAGTATGAAAATATATTTAAAAATATGTATTTAAACGATTTCTTAAAAATATGAATAAATCATATATTAACTAAAAGCAGTGATTTTTATGGAAAATGTCAAAAAATAAAAGAAGACAAAAATGAAAAATGAGAAGGATTTTTTGCCTTTAAAAAACCCTTAAAAATGCTAGAAAAATAATAAAAAAATCATAGCTTAAAATATAAATTAAAAAAAATAGAAAAACTAAAATGTTTTTCCCCGTCTTTCTTATTCAAAAAAAAAATGTTGAGGAGAAAAGACACATTACGAGAAGAAATAAAAAACACAATGATAAATAAAAAATACACAATAGATTAAAAAATATAATAAAATGACGAACAAAATAAGTGTCCAATGTGCAAGTAAAAGAAAAAATGAAGTATATAATGTTTTGTTTTTGACCATATTCGTTCCTTTGATTAACTTTGTTGGTCTATTAATCTATTATTAAATAGAAAGACAATTTGTTACATAATGATCTCTCCTCTTGAACAACCCAACCATAGTATTCGATCCCAGGTGCGTATCAAGAGAAAGAAACCATCTCAATCAAAGCAGATCATCTAATCAACACACTAATTTTCCCTTTGTATTTGTGGACGTTGGTGGTTTGTTAGTTCCTAGCTTCTTTGCTAGATCTATTTTCATCGATTCAGAAATATATTTTACTTAATGGTACATTGATACATGTATTAATACTGTGGTCTTGAAATTATATCCTAACCCGTATTCCTATACTAATGTTCATGCAAAGTTATTGTTATTATTAAACAAAAAGTAGTTAGGCTTTATTTTGTCTTCTGAGGCTTTTAGAGGTGTCACACTACGGTCTCTCTAGCTTATTATCTTTTAATTCCGTTTTTTCGTATAAAACTCAATTGTTTATTGTGAAATAAGAAAACAAAACATAAAAAATAAAATAAAATACTTAACCAGGTCTCTATGTTACTTTCATGATTACAAACGCACCCACTTTCACTTTACATGTTAACATTTTGAATTATATTTTATAATAAAAGTTTTTTAAGTTTGCCTTTTCATTTTATCAATTTATTCGTCAAAACAACATTCTAAATTATCAACAACCAACTAACTATATATAAATTACATAAAAAAAAAACTATATGAGTAGTGCAATTTTGTTAATGGCAAATGATGTGTACTAGTTTTTACTTTAATATAATTATGGATTTTCAGAGTATCTATCAAGTTTTTAACGGTGTTTAACTACTAAACTACATTAATCATAGATTGTTTTGTAGTGCGTTTTTGTTTAGTTGAGGGTTATTATTTATTAACATGGATGGCTTGATGAAAAAAAAGCAAGGGCTTTGGAACCTCACTTCCTTAATTGTGTCCCAAAATACTAAAAGAATTATCTGCAGGTAATTTGCGTTTTATCATTTGTGATTGTTGATGGTTTGCAGCCTATAGCTATGTATATACGCATATATTTACAAATAGCTTGAATCGAGTCGAGTTTGTATTTGAGCTCAAGGTTAAATTGAAGCAAAAAAGAAAGTTCACTAGCATCCACCGCAAAAATCATTGTTGTTACATTTGTGCAAACTAATAGTATGAACATGTATTTATTTATTTATTTTTGTTCAAAAGCTATATATGGAAAAAACAATAATGTGAGCAAATCACATATACCATCTATCTAATTAACATATTCATTTTAAAGTTAACAAGGAGTTTTGTTAAAAAGAATTTACAAGTGGTCACTCTCTATTTTTAAAGTCTTTATAACACTTGATTGTTAACCATATCCAAAAGTAGAAAATAAGATTATTACTTTAACTCTTTTAAGTAACATCTCCTTTTAAGATCATCTTTATTTGTTCAACTACTCGCGAGGCCTGCAGTGTTTAAACTTTAAAGAAGCTTCACCCGAAAAAATTAAGAGTGGAAGGCAGGTTTGATATGATAACGAAGAGGTCGCACTGAGATCATCTATCCAAGGATCTCGATCTAGGTGAGAGATTGCGCTTGGCATGCTGAACTAACTTTTTCCTTCCTTGACTGGTCGTTAACCTTCCTGTCTTCTTTCTAGGTCCGCCCATACCAGCTAACTCGCTTTTCTCCTAAAGGGTCAAAAGGGCTTATTTGTGCATTTAGCTGACTCTCTATGCCCTATAAAAAAAAGTTATCCATTTATGCCATTTATTATATTCTTCGTCACGCTTTATATTTCTTCTAAATACTCGAATCGAATTAAGATTTAACAGTCCGACCAGTAAACCAGTAACAATTATTATTATTATTATTATTATTATTATAACCGTCCCCACGTATTCACAACAGTATCCGCTTACCATCATCAGTTTAAAACAGAGAGATTGAAATTCAACTGGCATCACCTGCTGTTACCTACTCATTTTGACTTAACAGCCTTGATTCTCTCGTTCACACTCTCCATCAATGGCGATACTGCACATCATTCAACTCATCAACGCCAGTTTCATCTAAACAGCCGTCTAAACGTCAATAAACCGGCTCCAAGGTCCGTTTTCATCTGTTTTATTTAAATTCCATCGTAATTTGGGGAAGAAATTTATTAATATTATTCTCGATCTGTTTACTGAAATCATCTTACATATATATGCAATGCCGCTAGATTTCTTCATAATCATACTCATTTGCATCTTCATATTGATCGTTACTTTTGCTTTCTGTCATATTAATTATGAATTAAAAGCTGATGATGATACTCATTAATGAGAATGCAAATCGTTTTTAATTAGTGCGTTAAATGATTTAATTAATAAATATGACATAACTATAGGCTGTAGCAAGCATACCGATTGCAATATATACAATTTTACAAAATTATTATATGGTGATAGATTTATGACTTAAATAATTTCAGTCAGTCAACATACGGAATGAATTAGGTTTTTGTGTTGGCTTACAAACTTGTTTAACGATATAACAGTTGCAGGTATCATTGAGATGGTGTTATTAGGTATGAGGTTGAGTTGCTGCACAGGGAACAGAGAAATCAGCAACAGAATGGAGTTCGATCAACCACTGGAAAGTACGATTTCTTCCTTCTTTCGCTCTAATGATGTCATTCAGTTTCAGTACTCCATAAAAATGTTGATGAAACTTGAAAATCATTTTAGTATGGTTTATAAAAAACTAATATCTTAAGACTGGAAATTAACTGCTCACGAGCTACTCGAGATCGGATTGATAAAGGTCTTAAACGAGCCGAGCCTTTGTATGAGAGCATTGCTAGGCTCGTCATGCCTTAACGAACGAACCTGGTGTATTTTTAAGTTTTAACTCTTTTAGACTTCTATGTATTAATGCCACATTACACCGCCGAGCTCAAGTCGAGGTTTGGCTTGTTGTACGGGTCATGACCTCGAGCTAGGCTAAGGCTCGCTAAGGTTTTCTCAAAATATATAAAAATAATTAAATATGTATTAAACTAATTAATAAATAATAAACTAGTTGAACTCGAGCCTAGTCCAGGTCGAGCCAGCTGGTCATATAAAGCTTAATATGATGATTGCTGATATATAAAATTTGGCATGGTCCCATGACAGAATCCATATCAAATGGCAGGATTCTTGTTTAAGTTTAAATTTGACCTGGACAAATATTGGGCCTTTATTGCGTTCTGGTATGTTGTGTGACATGGTGGTACAAGCATCCCAACCAATTCCATAAATGATGGTGGGGACATGAAAGTTATATTGATAAAAAGGACAGAACTTTTTACGTCTTTTAATTGAATATATATATATATATATATATATATATATATATATATATATGTAAGGCAAATAGTTTAATAGCATGTTGTACGTCTTGTATATATGATTGTATCATATGTACAATATGTCGATATTGCAATGTTTTCTCAAAGTCATGGTTTGATGGTGCACTCTATCATGAATCTTTATTGATATGTGACATTTATATCATTTAGTAAGCATATTATTATAGTCCAACAAACTAGAGATTACCAAAGGTTTTAAAGGTTAATATTTAAAGTAGGGGTCTGGCCCGCCACCTACATACTAGACACGGAGACACCCGAATACCCGATTAAGTGTTACTAGGTAGGGTTATGAGAAAGGTATTTTAAGTCATTTACACAGGTCAGAAACAAATAAATTGTTTGTCATCCTCATCAGTGCTGCAGATCCAAGAGCTTTTAACATGCATAACACAGTAAAAAAAACTCTTACACACACTTATCTCTAACGGCTTCCAGATCCAACAAGTTAATAAGAGACATAAAATGAAAAATAAAATCAAGTATCTTTAAGTAGATAGTTAAGATGCAGCAAACAATTTAAAATGCTCAAATTTAGCAATTAGCATACAATTATTAATTTGACCAAAATAGGCTCAGGTTGCAAGGAGCCATTTTAGAAAGTAGAAACGAAAAATTATAAAAATTGGTTTATCCGTGTTATTTGTTTTTATGACAGCTGATGTTTACCTGATATTAATTTTAGTGTCATTTTTATCAGACCAACATATAGAAAAAATGAGTACAAGATTGTTCATGGGTGTTTGTTAATAAAATAACTAAAAGATTACGTTTAACGTTCAGGAATTATGACATATGACGGGCTTGAAAGCTGCATTCAAAATGCTAATAACTCTCATGAAGACGAAAGTGTTGCAAGTAAATTAGGAGATGGATATCCAACTGAGTCACCCTCCAGCAGTTGTTCTAGCAACAATCCTTCTGGTTCCTTTTTTTCTCAATGGAGTATGACAAAAAGAGATGAACATGAACATGAACATGAATGGGAGTGTTTAGAGGATAGTACCATAATAAAATTCTCAGATGTTGATGCAATGAAGGAAAAATATGCAAAGCTTTTGTTGGGTGAAGATACTACAGGAGGACGTAATGGAGTTTCCCCTGCTTTGGCTTTGTCCAATGCCATAACAAATCTTGCCGGTACTTTTACAATTCATTTATATTGGGTTTGGACTAATAATTTTGCTTCCTTTTAACCAATTTTTAGACACTTTTGCTCATATTTCACTAAATTTTATTTTTTTCATTCACAAAATTGTTCTTTGGTCATTAGTATTGGTTGGAACCTTTCACATGACACGGAAACGTGTAATGTTTCAAATTGTCATATCTAACCCGAGGTCGTGTTTAGGTTGACATGTTTAACCCCTTTTGAGTAAATGAGTCGTGTTTGGATTGACATATGTAGCCCTTTTAAAATTAGAATAAACAATTTAAGTTAATAAGGCCAACCCGTTTAACTCGTTTATTACAACTGTCAACCCGTTTAGCTAGGTTAGAACTTGGTTACAACCCGTCATCAGTCTAACTTGTTTAGATATTTCGGTTTAGATTAGTCATGTGCGGATTATAAGTTTGTTGGTTTAAGGTTAATATATTTGACTAGCATAAATACATGGATTGTGTTCAGTTTCATCAAGCAACCTATTAACTAGCTAACCCTACACAATTGGTACCTCTTGTTATTATATGTCTATTGATTCATCAAATCAGAAATTTCCAAATATCAGTATCTAATTATTATTTTTATTACAATTAAATGCTATTTTGCACTTGTGAAAAAAGGAACCGTTTTTGGAGAGCTATGGAAACTTGAGCCTCTGCCTGAGGAAAAAAAGAGCAAGTGGAGAAGAGAGATGGAGTGGTTACTTTCTCCAACCAATTACATGGTTCAGTTAGTTCCAGCTAAGCAATGCGGGCCTGACGGCAGGACAATAGAGGTAATGACACCAAAGGCTCGTGGAGATGTTCATCTGAATCTTCCAGCACTACAGAAGTTAGACTCCATGCTTCTTGTAGGTGATCTAGTTACTCTCATTAAAAACCATTTCAGCAAAATGCGGTTATTTGTTCAAAGCTATTTAGTGTGCATAAACAACACTATGACAGGAAGCATTGGATTCAATGATCAAGACGGAATTTTCGTACGATGAAGGTGGCAGCCGAGCAGAAGGAAGAAGCAAAAGATGGTGGCTTCCGGCCCCACAAGTGCCGGTTGGTGGTCTTTCAGATGGTCAAAGAAAGAAACTGCTTAATCAGACCAAATTGGTTCTTCAAATTTTCAAAGCTGCCAAATCAATCAATGAGGATATATTGCTTGAAATGCCGATACCAAAAGTCATCACTGACGCGATACCGAAGGTAAATCCATAGCATGGTTTTTTTTTTCTTTGAATATGATAGGTTTGAAATGGTCATACGGCCGTTACTTTGTCAGTAGGTTGTGCTTTCACATCAGTTTTGGTTTGGTTTTAAGCCCAAAACCGACCCATGCACACCCCTAGTTGAAACATTATAACATTTTCTTATTTTGAGTAAAAATAATAAACATTACTGGTCATTGTTTTTCACTTCTTCAGTCAGGAAAGGAAAGCCTTGGTGAGGATCTGTACAGGATACTGAACAAAGGCTCCTTATCGGCATGTGACATGCTCAACTCACTGAGTTTAAAATCTGAAAACAGTGCCCTGGATGCCATTAACAGATTAGAAGCAGCAATATATGCATGGAAAGACAAGATTGAGGAACATGACAGTGGTAAGTCACCAGCAAGAACATCATGGTCATGCACAGATTACATTTCTGAACTTGACAAGATCGAGGTGTTAATAAACCGAGCTAAAAACCTTGCGCGGGAAATTAAAATCCAATATCCAGATCTCCCTCATAAGTTTCTTGATGCCATGAAAATCCAATATGGCAAGGTGAGTTAAATCTTAAAATCCGTATTTGCTTTAAAAACCAGGTGGTTAATATTTGTTTATTTCAGGATGTTGCACATGCAATCATAGAAGCTTATTCTCGGGTTCTTGGAAACTTGGCATTCAGCGTATTGACAAGAATTGGGGACATCTCTCAGGAAGACGTTTTAAGTGATCCGGATTCCCCATTGGCAACAAATATCACTCCGGGGGTCTCGGGTGTATCTAGAATGAATATAAAAGCAGGACACACTAACTGATAAAATTGATGGCATATTGGCACAGAGGGCAAGTTAAGTTTATTAAAAACAGAAGCTTTTTTACAGAAGATCGGTGACAGCAACACCAAGTAGAAGCTGCGAATGTTGTCTTGGCTAAGAGGCTTATTTTTGGTCCCCAGGGGACACCCCCTGATCATTATAACATCGAAGTAAAATCAGTTGTAAATGTTATACGCTTTTAATTAGTCCTGCAAAAGGGCTGGGTTAGGTAATGATTCAAAGAGGGTTCGGGTTATAAACACATTCAACTTGGTTCAGGTGAAAACGAGTCGCTTATCAAGTGATCAGAATTGGCAAAATACAATCAGACATGGTTAAAATAATCTATCCGACGTTCGTTAGCATGTTAGAAACTTCTGACAGCAACCATTTGTCGAAAATTGTAACTTGATAGAAAATACAACCATTTTCTGTGTGTTATTTCAAGATGGTTGTTAAGAACGCCTTCCAATAATATTACAATTTGCAATATTGTAGCTTTGACTCGCAAGTATGAGTAAATTCTCATTATAGTCTAATCTTGGTTAGCACCTATCTCTCAGTAACCAAAACTCTTAACTGCACATAGTTAAGAGTTAAAACTAATGGTCTAATGAGTGACGAACTGATGGTGCAGACTTGAGAGAAGACCGTAGAATGAACACTCTCTTTGTTTTCAATCAGCTCAGCTTGACTAGTTAAGTATGTTAATGTTACCTAACCGAAAGTCTCCTATAGCAATTTAATAAAAATCCAATTTTGCAGATTATACCTTCAGATTAGGACTGTCTCTATACTTTTAATGACAATGAAATTTAGCTGAATTTAGTTCATTATCATTTGGTTCGACAAACTAGAAGCATGGATGTAAATATACTGAGACGTTAGACTGAAATTGAACTGTTACGGGGCCTCAGTTACACTATATTACTAAAAACCAAGTACCATCCCTTGCATATTTTACCATATTCTATAATTCTAATCTTCAATCGATCCCGAAGGTCAAATCAAATGAAGTACTGCGGCAATTTAATTAACTACATGTAGATGTATGTGCGTTCCAAGTTAATATTCGCACAATTTAGCTGAAGCTAGTTAGGGCCAATCTTTCTAAACATTAGAACTTACAATTACTAACCAATGCTGCTAAACCAGTCTGCAATGGTTCTGGCCACGACTTTGGTCTCGTTTAGTGAAAGATTCTTGAGCCCTTGTGCTATCGCGTCTGCTGGTGTGTACACATCACCCACTTGCAGTTTTGGTTCCTGAACATGCACAAAATATCAGTACATTACAATAACAGTACCTTAATAGACCATGTGAAAAAAACAATGCACAAATATTTTGACCTGGATGCATGGTGTAATATGGTTACCACTTAATGAAACCTTTTCAAGTGTTCCGCCAATAGCTTCCACACGAGGCCTCAAAGTCTCCTCAAGAAGATCCGTCTCATCAATGGCATCAGTATTGAACTTAACCTGAAACAAACAATTATATCTATTATATAACACAAGGATAAATGTAAAATTTACTTATAAGTTATAACCAATGAGAAGCAGTAAAGGTACCAGGAGTGTTTTCTTGACATTATACGAGTTCTTGCAACATTCACGGTTCTCAGTTGGTGTTGGCTTGAATTCTGATATTCCTTGAGCAACCTTAAAAGTTGGATAAAACCATATTATTAATTTTCAAAAGTAGTAGCATATAACAAGTAGCCACCTATCATCATACCTGATTAAAAACAGAAGGCAACTGATCAACAAATTTGTCCAATGAAACCCTAGCTTCAGGATCATAATTAGGCGTCATTGATTCTGCTGTATCAAGCAGTGCTTTCCATGCATCTTCATTAAAAAAGAGGACAAACAACATGTATCAAAATGTTAATACCAAATCAACAATATCTTTATAATCACATGTGATACCAAAACAATATCATTTTTTTTCATTCTTGAGAGGGATGAAAAAAAGAGTGTGACTACCTGCAGCACCCTTAGCCATGGAAGACACTGGAGACGCTTCTACAACAGGCATCAACTGACTTACTAGAGGACCTAGCTGCGCAAGTGAAAAAATCATAATGAGTTATTTCACTATTATATATATAAACTCTGTTTATAGTTTATACTTGAACCAATCTCATTACCTGCTCGAAGTATGGTACCGCCTCTGTTGCTGGCCTGTTGTTGTATGATATTATGGCATTAGCCTGCCACAATACAAGAAAATTTACATTAATTTCCAAGAAAATTTCATATTATTTTGACAAAATCTTATAAGAACAAAGAATGCATCAAACAAACCTTTGGTAGCTTATCTGAAAAATAGCTTCCGGTGAGTACTTGAAGTAGGGCACCATTGCTGCACATTTTCACATAAATGCAAAATACTGTTGGGAATGTGTGACATTATATAGAAACCAAAATATAGAGCATAAACACCATTTTATAGATAAAAAGCTCAAAATGAACTATGCATACCTATGACCAACAGAATAAAGAGGAAGATCAACAAGCTCGGATGCTAGCAGGCCATCATCGGGCAATCCAGATGTTAGTATTGAATTTAAGCAAGAATGAAACTTCTCAAAGACTTCTCTAGTAGCTTGTGAGTGATCAAACGTCACGTTATACGGCACTGAAATAATAAGATAACCTTCATTTGCCAATAGCCCAAGAAGATAACTGCATATAAAGATCACAGTTTATATGATCCAGATAAATAAGCTATAAATTGCAACTCGTGATCTAAATATAGAATTATAACAACTCACCTATAGGTAACTTCAGGAACCGCACCTATAAAGGCGCCACCAAGGAACTTAATAATGGCTTTTGGCTTCTTGCCTTTAGGTGGAGGAATAACCAAACAAGAATCAAGCCTCCTATATAACTTATCATCATTATCCTTCTTAATTCTGTAAGTGTCCCTTCCAACATAATCATTTGTAATCATCATTCTCACTGAGCAAGCGGAACGATTGAATTTACCTATATTTTCACAAGAAGAACCAAACCGCCGAGGCGGCTTCTGCAGCCACCGGGAGCTCAAACTTTTGAGATAAACACAGTCGTGTCGGGGACTGAATGAAGATGGAGCCAGTTCCATTGAGCCACAAGTACCGATTGTAGTAGATGCTATAACCATTTTTTTACTGTGGGTAAAGATGCATGTTATTGTTGGATCATTGCATTATTACAATAATCAATCTAATCTCACAGCAATGTCTAGGGCTGTAAACGAACCGGATGTCCAGTGAACTGTTCATGAACGTATGAATATATTAATTATAATAAAAAACACCAACACAAACTTGTGTTCATTTGTATCTGTGAACCGTTCACCACAAGTTCATTTCCTTAATGAACAAGGCCTAGTAGCTCGGTTCGGTTACAGCCCTAACAATGTCAAAACCTGAAGTCTGACCTAAATTTCAAATTGATCTAAATTTGCAGTAATTAGCTTGCTAATTTTCCTAAAAAGGAGCCTAATCTGAGGAAAATTAAACATTAATGGCGAGATTAAGGTGTGAATCTACCCTAGGTCTAGAAACATCGGTAAATTATACTTATAGAACAGTAATTAAAGGAGAATTGATACCTATAAACAGTAATATGCTGTGCAAATGACGAACAAATTTAAGTTTTGGATGCAGGTGTGATTCAAGTGGCGATTTGATAAGTATAATTTAAATTTAAATAATTAGATTATTATTATTATTATTATTATTATTATTATTATTATTATTATTATTATTATTATTATTATTATGATGATGATGATGATGATGTGTGGAAGTGTGGCGTTACAGAGTTTGAATACCTCAACGAGCCACGGAGGCACTGTGTATGGTGTGTCACAAACCGGTTTAAAACTCAAAGCTGGCTTAGGTTGAAAACGGTTCGAATTGACTAACAAAAGTCAAAACCGGTTTATGATAGTTCCGGTTCAGGTTGAAATCGAAACCGATTTCTTGACTAGGTTTTGATCGGTTTCGGTTAACTGGTTTGGAATCGGTTTTGGTGGAGAAAATTGCAAATCGGTTTTGAACCTATGGTTTCAATCGGTTTCAAACCAGTTCCTACATAATCGGTTTCAAACCGGTTCGGTTACGGTTTGATTTTCAGGTCGGTTCGGTTAACCGGCTTATTCGCCCGCCTCTAATAACATGTTTAGATAAATAAGTTAAAACATTTTATGTTTATGCTTGTGTTATGTGATATTAAGTGTGTGGCGGTGCGCGCATATAATGTATATATGTGTGAACCCTCGGGTGGGCAAAAGTAAAATTGCACTAATTTTGACGTTATTTTACTAATCTCGTGAAAATAACGTTAAAAGTGGCGGAAGGTTAATCAGGCATCATGTGGTGGCGTTGATAGCCGAAAGACAAGGGCACATGCACCGATCAGCCGGTGTCCCGATGATTGAGTGCTATGTGCCTTATGTCCAAGGCTTGATGCAAAACTACTATCGAGCCGGGGGTCTCACCGGAAGCAGCCTCTCTATCCCTATGGGATAGAGGTAAGGCTGTCTACATCTTACCCTCCTCAGACCCTACCATAGCATTGCTATTGGTGGGATATACTGAGTACGATGATGATGATGATGATGATGAAGTGTGTGGGGTTGCTTGTTAGAGTTACAAGGTTTTGAGTTTTTTATATAAATAAAATACGGGTTGTGAGCATTGAAATAAATATTTATGAATTGTAACTTGTAAGATTAATTATAAGGTTCTAATAATAAATACATAAATATGATATATTCTAGTTGTTTATAAAAATATATTTAAACTATACAATTCTTTAATAATGTTTGGAACTATTTCTTAATACCGTGTGAGTCTTCTTTAGACATGATGTAAATCATTCACTTAGATTTTGATGCTCTACATCTGACTCAACCAGAAATATTATTAAGGAAGAAACTCGATACTATAAGAAAACTCTTGTCATGTTTCAAATAACCACCACCCTCACATAATTGGACAAGAAAATTAATTGAATATTTTAAACTAAACGTAATAAAATTAACATATTGAGATTCTTTATGTTAATTTGTCTTTTTTAATGTTGTTAAATAAAAATCAGAGAAGTTAAAATGAGAAATGCTTAATTATCGCCATTTTTACTTGCACAAGAAAATCTATTCTTAAATTACGCATCTTATATTTTATGATAATAACGGATAATATATGTTTTTCTAACAAATTAGCAAAACATATTTAATTTATCATTCATTGATGGGAAACCGAAACAGGGTGTAGCTAAATGTTAAAACGGTTAGCAATATCTTTATAACGACATGTAATTACCAAAACAGCTTTCTTAAAAATAAGTTTCAAATTCACCCAAAGTTTTATGTTGAAACGGTTTGCTGGACAATGTGTTCATGCTAATTCGGGTTGTTATTTTATATTGCCAATGTGTTTTAAATACTGGTTGGAACAAATATTTATTAAAAAAAATTGAAATTAATGAACCCCTCAAGTTGATTGATTCCAATATGTGTAAACAAGAGCCAAACCGAGCTCGACTCGTCTTGACTTACTACAGTTCAAGCTCTTTTTCTAAAATTCAAACTTGGCTCCTAAGTTGTTTTTTCAAACTCGATCTTCACTCGTTTGTTATTTATTAATAATTAATTTATATATGCTTTTAATTATTTTTTTTATTAAACAAGCTTAAACTTGGTTCAGGCTTGTGTCAAACCTTAACGAGCCAAAACTCGGCACCAACTTGGCTGTGAAGATGCCAAACTTAAAAATATACAAGACTCGTTAAGGTTCAGCCCAAACAAGCTTTTCATACAAGGTTCGATCTCGATCTTGAACCTTGATAACTAAATAGGTCTTATTTAAGGCTCGTGCTCGAGCTTACATGGTTTGCACCCCAAATTTGTGAACCCTAATAAGTGGATTAACCTTGACGTTTTTGAAACTAAAATAAAACTCACAAGGGCAACATAACAAACATTTTTAATCAAAGCCCAATGAACAAGCAAACCAATCAAGCCCTCTATTCACTAAGGATCACCACCAACAACAGAAAGCAAACCGCCCTCGGCCGCCTCCTGTTCATCCAAAAACAAGTCGTCAACGCTCCTACACGCGGCATGAAGCCCCACAACAACCGCCTCCATACTCACCGACACCACCACATTCAACCACACATTACTAAACCCCAACACAACCACCGTTACCAAACTTAAACCGATTAACACAACCCGGTCATCAACCACACGGTTAAATATCATTACAGGACTATACACATCACGATTAAAGTAAAGATAAAACCATGCAACGAAGATTATTAAAAATATAATCATGGAAGCCGGGTGGTATATAAGGCTTAGGAATATTATTAGTAACATCACCATGGCGTAGTTGACTCTAAAGTAGTTTAAATTTCGTTTGATTCTTGCTATGGTGTCTTGGAAGGTTGGTGGAATAGATATGGCCGAGTGATGGAAGAAGTGTCGCCATGGGCGGCGCGTGGCGGTGATTTTGGACATTGTTAAGAGTGAAATGAAACGCTAGATATTGGGAAATTAAGAGGGAAGTGTTCAAGTGTGTAGGTACTATTCTTTTGTTTTGTGATGATGTGTTTATAAAGATTGGAAGTTGGGATAGAGTACAAACTACAAAGTATGTCGGCATGAATAATAACAGAAGACCAAAGCCAAGTAAGACAACGGATTGAGTGTCGAAATACACGTATACTAGTTTATAAACATAATTGTAACAATTATAAGTTGTTGCATACGATGATCCACAAAGAAAATTTGTAAAATGATGTTTATGTGGTCGATAGAATACGGGCTCTGTCAACACGAATTTAATAGGTATCGAATAGGTTTGTTGCGGTATCAGAAATAAACCCAGGTAATAATTTCGACAAATTAACATGTTTAAAACAAAAAAGAAAAGAAAAAAGCAAATAAAATAACAAAAAAAAAAGAAAAAACCAAAAAAAATATTCAAAGAAAGAAGGTATTCATATAGCCCAAAAAATTATCAAAAATTGTTAGAAAAGAATCTTAAACTTGCATACCCTTTCCTAATTTCCTAAGATTTAATAAACTCATCAACAACTAACATGTCAAGTTATCACAATTAATTAAATGCTAAAATGATTTATATAAAAATAAACAAAACTAATAAAATACTGAAAAAATCTTTTATGACACCAAAACTTCTCAATTATACTAATTAGATAATTTGTTGGTTAGGTGAGTTACTTAATAATTTTTATGTCCAAATTAAAGTAGTTGACTCCATAAGTCTATGGATATTATTATTATTATTATTATTATTAATTTTTTGTCTTTTGCCGTTGCTTTATTTTGGATACCATTTGTTAGGACACCGGTGTTCACACCTCTCCCGTACGTGTATGATACGCGTCATGACTTACTCAACAAACTCTTAAGTCTTAAGTCTTAAGTCTTAACTCTACTTAGCATACAGAGTCATTAAATGAAATAAAAAAGTCATTTTCACATATTATTTTCTCTCCTAAATCCTAATATCTATATTAGAAATAGTTTAGAGTAGATTAGATTTCTTTTACAAATAAACTTATACACACACAAAAGATAAAAAAAAAATGATAACAAATGAATTTGTGTGCTATGTAGACGGGCTACTAGCTCCGTATATGACACTACTCGAGGCAAGGTGTAGCGCTCACAAACACCTTTAGAGCATTACCAATCCATTCTTTACCATATATATATATATATATCATATAATTATACTAAAAATTACTATTTTTTCTCTTTTCTGTTTAATTAAATAATACTTTTTATACCTTTATTATTATCTTTTCTCTTTTCTCTACTCACAATCACTTTTAGCAAATATTAAAAAATTATATCGTATGAACAGTGAAACACCAAATTTAACTTTCCCATATAACATTCTCTCTTCTCTACTCACAATCACCCATAACCATACCATATAATTTACAGATCTCCCTCGCATATTTTTAGGAAACGAGCTGAGAATGCTGTTAGTCACACACCCATATGGTCAAACCATCTTATCGGCAATTGGTCTCTACAACTCAATATTTACGATTCTAGCTTTAGATGTCAATGTTTGCTCACGTATTGAAGAGGTAGGTCCCAGCAGAGCCCAGTTGGACCCGCAAGACTCACCTTGAAAAGGGACGTCTGCGCAAAAACCAACTGGATCCGCAGGACCAACCATGCTCAGAGACGTGACGTCCTTACGCGCAGTACGCAAGCTGTTCCCGCAGGAAATGCCTCCCAATGGTGAAGGACTCTGCCTGTTCCCGCAGTTGCGGATACAGGCCATCAGGGAAGGCCACCCGCGCAGCAAGGCTACACGCACAAGGCACTTAGCTCTCAATCACTCAGTGTCACCTGAAGGAATGAGCAAAGCGGGGAACAATCCCGCACAAGGGCGGGAGGGGGAATACTCCCGCCCAAATAAGCCAGTCCGTACGATACGGGAAGATCTTCTGTACTGTACCTGACGAGGTATGGGCAAAAGATCTGACTAAGGATACGACAGCTTATTGACAACAGTATGGCGAGCAGCATGCTCCTGTACTGTATGTCACTATTAGCCGCTGCCTACTCACCAACTCCTGTCATACCACGTGCATAGCCGGCAGTTGGTGGAAAAGGAACAGTACACAGCAGGCCTGGTCACTATCAGCCGCTGCCTACCCACCAACTACCAGCAGGGCACGTGCGTAGGCCACTGTTGGTGGAACAGGAATACTATTCAGCCGGCCACACCTCCTTGGAAACCTACCTTCGGCTATAAATACCCCAAATGGTATGACCATCATATCTTATCATATCTTATCACATTATCATCATATTATACCTGATATCTGCTCTAGCAATCTCTTAATATACATTTATATTTAAAGAGCAATCTAGTCTGATTCTCACGCCGGAGGGTGGTCACAAGGAGGAACCCCCCCCCCCTTCTCAGTGACAAGCTCACGGTGTCTGTTTTGCAGGTTATCAGAAGAACCATCTTTGCCGGGTCTAACCCCTCGTGGGAAACATCTAACCCCCAGGTTACCCGTAATCTGCCCGGGGTCCGGTTGGTGTTTCTTCATTGGCGCCATCCGTGGGACTCGAACCCACGACCACGTGCATAAAGCTAGAACTTCATTTTTCTCCAGTTTTTTCAAACTTCTGGAAAGATGGTTAAAGAAACTCCGGTAACCACAACCCCAGCTACTGGGGGGAATACCGGCTACAGAGTTTTTACAAACACTACCCCGGTTACCCAAGCGGGGGCAAGTGAAGTAAATTTTACGAACACTACCCCAGTTACCCAAGCTGGGGCAAGTGCAGTAAATAATCGCTCACTGGGGTTCACCGATACCCAGTTAGAGAAACGAACAAGACTCCCCCGCCAAACACTCGATGAAGTTAAGGCATGGGCGGAGGCACGTCAGAGGGAATTCCAAGCTGAGTTGGACGAACGCTTGCGTTCCGTCCAACAGGCTGACGAATTCGAAGAATACTCGGACGATGACTCGGAGGAATCCGACACCGACGCGAACCCTCGTCATAAGGCAAAAGGGAAGCGTAAGGAAACGGACTCCCAACCGAGAAGGCATTTTGGAGAAGCCTTCAAACCAAAAAACACAGGTGGAAGTCCACGTGACTTCTCCAAAACATTCAGACCAAACGTCGCAAATGCGGGAACGTCCAAATTTGCAAGGGACATTTCGGAAGCAATTGCCCCAAAAAGTGCCAAACAAATGTCCAGCATAGGCACATATGATGGTATATCTGACCCAGATGATCATTTAAACAGATTCATAGCGAGGGCAACCGTCAGTAGTTGGACGGAACCTACGTGGTGTTACATGTTCCAAATGACCCTTGTTGGGGCTGCTAGAGCGTGGTTCGATCGTCTACCGGTCAACCACATCTACGACTGGGCAGACTTCCAACAGAAGTTTAGCCAACACTTCAGCCAGCAAAGAAAGTATACCGAAGAGCAATGGACAATCCTCAAATGCATTCGAGAGGAAGATGAATCTTTGCTAGACTTCATCACTCGCTTCAACTCGAAGAAGCTAAGTCTGGGTAACATTAGCGAAGATCTTGTTCGCGCTGCTTTTATTCAGGGCGCGAACGACCCAGAGCTCATCCGCACCTTAACGGGTAAAGATGGCATGCCATCCACATGGGATGCCATCATGACAGCAGCTAAACGCTTTGCGGAAACGGAGAAGCAACTGGGTAGAGATCTCCCACAGAGCACAAACCTCTACACTTAGAAAACAAGAGAAGACAACGTCCTTACCGCCCGATTAAACAAAAAACGGAAGCTAGGCATTTGGCAGTCAAGGGTAAACTTTGACACCTCATCCGGCTTGCAACATCGGTTAGGCGGAAGGGGTAACGTACAGTCGAACCACAACTCCAGATGGACACCGCTCACCAAAAGCGTCACCGAGATATTCGCCACTGAGGAGCTCCCATGGCCAAAGCCTCCAATAATCCGACATCGTCACAATGCTGATCGGAGCAAATACTGTGACTTTCACAGGACAAAAGGCCACAACACTGAAGAATGCATAGACGTAAAGGACATGGTCGAAGCATTTGTCAGAGATGGGACGCTCGCGCGCCTCGTGGCGCAATAAACGCTGAGCAGGCTGATGCGTGTAGAACCCCAGCTGGGGAAAACACGAATAGAAATTCCAGCTTCAATGTGGAGACTACATGCTGCGTAAAGAACGAGATCCCGAACCAGGTGCGTATCGGCTCGATGGCACTCCCATCCCAACAACATGGAAGGGAGCTCAATTACACAGTTTGCATGTATATCAATTCCAAATTTGTAAAGAAAAGGCCAAGAGCCACTTCTAATGGAAATGATTCTCCTTAGAACATCGACGCTGATGATTTTACATTTATACTTTATGAACTATCAACACTGATGCCGGTTTTCAACGCATACATAAGTGTGAAAGTCGTTGCATGGGGAAGGCGGCAAAACCCGCATAAACCCAAAAAACGGCAAACCTTCACGCAGGTCAGTTGGGGAAAAGTTCAGTCATCCCATTAAATGAAAGTGCCGGTCTATCCGCATGAATCATGATAAAGGAAACTGAACACTAACCTATTAACAACCGCGCGTCGAACGGTTAATTTATTCAACACTAATATGCCGGTTTTCACCGCATAATTACGTGGAAAGTCGTTGCATGGGGAAGGCGGCAAAACCCGCATAAACCCAAAAAACGGCAAACCTTCACGCAGGTCAGTTGGGGAAAAGTTCAGTCATCCCATTAAATGAAAGTGCCGGTCTATCCGCATGAATCATGATAAAGGAAACTGAACACTAACCCATTAACAACCGCGCGTCGAACGGTTAATTTATTCAACACTAATATGCCGGTTTTCACCGCATAATTACGTGGAAAGTCGTTGCATGGGGAAGGCGGCAAAACCCGCATAAACCCAAAAAACGGCAAACCTTCACGCAGGTCAGTTGAAGGGGAAAAGTTCAGTCATCCCACTAAATGAAAGTGCCGGTCTATCCGCATGAATCATGATAGAGGAAACTGAACACTAACCTATTGACAACCGCGCGTCGAACGGTTAACTTATTTAAGAAAATTTCTAACAAAAGGATGAGGAAAACCTACACGCAGGTCAGATATAGGTAAAGTTTAGCCATCCTACTAAGTACAAGTGACGGTCCTACCCGCACAATCACGAAAGAGGAAGCAAAACTTCACACCTATTATTTACCACGTTCAAAGGTTAACTTATCCTAAAGACTTAGAAATTTCAAAAAAAGATGAGGAAAACCTCCACGCAGGTCAGATGGTAAAGTTTAGCCATCCTACTAAGTGCAAGTGACGGTCCTACCCGCACAATCACGAAAGAGGAAGCAAAACTTCAACCTATTATCTACCACGTTCAAAGGTTAACTTATTCTAAACACTTGGAAAATTGCTAATTTAAACTAAAGTATGCAAGTCATATAACGTTTATAAAGCAAGGAATCCAGAGAAAATAGCGGTCTTACCCGCACAAAGATTTATATTTCACAATGATTCATTACAAGAATGGCCGGGTAACTACCCGCCTACAAGAAAATAAATCTATACAAGCTAAATCTATCCTAGCAGTGGGAAGGGATCTTCATGATCAGGCTTCAGAGCCACTTCCACTTGGACCAGCACCATCAGTTGAGCGTGGCAGTTCAAGGAAAGCTTTAAGGATAGCTAGCCCATCATCAGCAGCAGCAACTTCGTTTACCTTCTCCACCACCGGATGCGGGAAGGCGGCATACTGATTCACTGCTTGGTCGTATACAGCTTCAGTATCTACATCAAATAAAGGGAAGTTGGAAGGCGGGAGGCCTTTCTCAACGAACCCTAGACCAAGCAGGAAGCCGGCCTTTTCCCCATCCTCGTGAGAAGCGTTGAGGGCTGCGCTCATAGCATCGTCATAAGAAGTCTTAGTGAAGACTCGATGCACAACCTACAAAAGAAAATATACAAGTATCAGAACCTTTTCTATTTACAAAGAAAAGCGTAAAGACATGAAAAGCTTACCTGAGACAACGCTTCTCGAAGAAGCCATTCCTTGGCAACCAGAGCTTCTTGGAGGGCGGCTTGAGCTTGGGTACAGGCGCGTTCGGCTTCACTTTTATTAAGGTTGGCAAGCAACACTTCCTTTGCAGCAGCCTCTTCGACGCCCTTTAGCTTCCGCTCAGTGTGGTCAAGCACCCCCCTCTGGTCCAGGATTTCTTGGAGCTTCCTCGCGTCCTCCATCGCCAAGGCATCATGAGCCTGCTGGAGAGCCTCTAATTTGGCTTTAAGCTCTTCATTCTCCAGGCGTAGAGGCTCAGCAACAGCTTCAGCCTTGGTGGCCCTTTCAGTTGCGTTCCTAGCAGTTTCCTTAGCCAGCCGAAGCTGTTCATTAACAGCTTGGGCAGCCTTGGAGCGAGCCTCGAGACGGGCCTGAACCTCAACTTCAAGGGCCTTGAACGCCTTCTCCTTCTCCGCCGCCGCGGCGGAGAGCCTCCTATTCTCCTCCCGGACAGCCCGCGCCTAAGCTACTTCCTGAAGGCGAGCTGCTTTTAACTTGTCGTTTTCACGACAAAGCAGCTCGACGCGCGGCTGCATCCGGGACAGGAGAACCCGAAGCTCATTGGTTAGCCTACCCTCATGGTAGCTAGCCATGGCTTCCCCCAACGCACCACTAGGAGCAGCGTGACGAGCCCACTCCACGCACTCTACAGGGGTGCGAAGGGTTGTTCCTCGGCGAATGTTCCATCGTGGAACATACACTTCATTGGAATCCGACACTGCAAAAAACAAAGAGCAGTTAGGAAAAGATGATTGAAAAATATAAAATAGGCCAAAAGAACCCTACGCACCTGTAGGGTCAATAACAGGCCGATAGCCGCCGAACCATCACCTGAACCCAAGGGAAATCCATCCAAGAGGTCAGGGAGATGGGAAGGTGGCAGAGGTTGGCAATACGCCCCATGCATACCTGAAGGATCGGCCGTCGTTGCCGATGACGGAGGAGGCATGGTAAAGGCCGCCGCGGCCGCCGCGGTCGGCGCTGCGGAATCCGCAGCAAAAGTAACCGCCGGCTCGGTGAAAGATGCGGTAAAAATGGCACTCACAGCCGGCGGTGACGTCATCACAGCTGGAACAGTCGGCTCAAAGGAGTGAGCAACTGAACCTGCGGATGCAGGCGCAGGCGCAGCCGCCTGGGTCGTCGCCTCAGGTAGGCTGACCAAGCCTACCGTCATGGGCGGAGGGGTACTCCCCTGCGCTCCACCCTGGAATGCGTCAACATCCACGCCTGCACAAAGAAGAAAAGTGTTAATGATATTAAGCTATGAAATTAAAGATAAAGGAAGTTTGTACTTACGGGTTTTCTTGAGCCTAATGGTACGGACAGGCGGGGACGGACCCGATGGAGCCGGCCTCTTCGCGCCGCTCACCGTCGTCTTCTTGGGCTCTCCGGAGGTGACAGTCGCAGCCTCCGGAGCGGTGGTCTTATCACCACCGGGATTCCCCGCCACCTCTTCGCTCTCGGTCTCCGAATCAGACCGAGGCACCGGATCGGCAGTGGAGGCCACCTTCTCCTTCCCCTTCCTGCCGGCAGCCTTCTTCTTCCGCACCAACGGAGGACCATCTGCGGATTCCTCATCAGAACATACGATTAGAGGAATTTTCAGCAGAGGTTTCAGCATTGAGGGGTCGAGGGTTGAATAGCGCCTTACCTGGCCGCCTGGCGCTAAGGATCTCGTGGCCTAGCGGGTAGACCTCCACGAACCGATCTGCCGTTTGTTCTAGGATGGGCAACTCGTTCTCGTCTAGAGCGCGAGTACCCATCCGAGCGGGACCGTCAGCCTCCCGCGGGTACATGAGCGACTGCAAGTCGTTCCCCTCTGAAATAAACAGGAAAGAAGTTAGAAGAGTTTCTAAATCAACAAAAAGAAACAAAGCATACCGTAAGGAACAGAGTTCGAACCGTATTCGAGGACGATCGGGATCTTTCGCGCATCCGCATCCTTCCACACCCGGCTCATCCCGAGCATCACCATCCCGGACTCCGCAAACCGGTAAACCGGAGATTGGACCCGGGATATCTTCGAAAACCATTCCGCCTCCTCGTAGTTGGAGGCGTGAAGGCTGGGAAGTGCTTGCCCGTTCTTGAATTTCATGGCAAGGGGGATGGCGCGAGCGGAGATGTAGAAGAACTCCCGCTTCCACGAGCGAAGACTGCGCTCGGTTGCGCAGATCTTCAAACCCTTAATCCGGGTTATCAATGTATACCACCCCTGGATGCACCTCCAAGTGTAGAAGGTCATCAGGCGGTCAACATAGGGCTCAATGCCCAGAATCCGGCACACCCACTCGAAGTGCCGAATCTTGGCAATCGCCATCGGGTGCACCTCGGTCAGGTGCACACCGTGCCTCTCCAGGACACGGTACACAAACTTTGTCAATGGGAACCTAAGATTCCCATAAACAAAGAATGCAGCATATACCCCGATCTTGCCTCTGGGGGCATCGTACACCGTCTGATGGGGTTCAGGAAACTCAGGCTCGAGAGACTCGAGCATGAACTTCCTGACGATGTACTGATATAGATCGACAGGCAGAGCACACTGGCACTCGCCAGCAGTACTCTTGTCATCGGCTGTAGATTCGAGATCACGAGACGACATCTTGCAGATATGAAAGAAGAAAACGATTTCAAGAGAATGCTTGCCTGAAAATGTGAGTATTCGCCGGAAATCGCTTAGAAGATGAAGAGAAGAGTGAAAGTGTGGATTACAAAGAACCCTCTCCCCCTTTATATACTAATCGCAATTAATGCGATGCATTTAATGCGGAAGAGAGAGAAATCGAAGGTGCAATGAAACTATGACACGTGGCAAAAAGCAAGCTGGCAACAGCTGTTGAAAGGACGCGTACCATTAATTTCGCGGCCACGCGCCCGAAAAATCGCGCCCACGCGCCTGAAAAAGCGTCTGGAATGACCAGGTACTGTCACGTCACCATAACTTCCTGCACGTCCTGACACAGTCAGAAGAAACCGTCGCACGACGTTTCAGACGTTCGGACTGTTCTTATCCTTTCACCAACTCTTCGAATTACAAAATTCAAAAAGATTCAAAAGTAAGCGGGAAAATACCCCTTACCTTGGCAACCAAGTAACCGTAAGACGGATGCGGGTACAATGTTAAGGCAAAACCCTTCACATACCTAGCACCCGCAGGGAATTGAAGCCAAGAATACCTCGGCAACCAAGTAACTATAAGACGGGTGCGGGTACAGTGTTAAGGCAAAACCCTTCACATACCTAGCACCCGCAGGGAATGGACGCCAGGAATACCTTGGAAGTAAAGTAACCGTAAGACGAGCGCGGGTACAGTGTTAAGGCAAAACCCTTCACATACCTAGCGCTCCGCAGGGAATTGAAAACAAGAAGGATCTTCTGGGCAATGCTTGCGGAAACGGAAATAACATCCCCGCATAGCGGGAACGTCGAGAACTACGTTGTTTGAAGCTCCAGGATGGAATTGGTGGTTTTAACATAATTGATCACTATGTTCAAAACTACCAAAACCTCATGGAGAATCCACACAAGTGGGACTCAACGCTCCTGACTTGCGAGGAGGTTACAGACCTACCCGCATCATACCCAAAGATCAAGCAGGAAAGTCGGGAATTTCTGCAAGTGACAAGGACTTCCGCGGGAAGAATCCCCATGGAAAACCTTAAAAAACCCTTTTCAAAACCCTTTGCTTAAGTCCAAAAGTTCACCTCACTTTATTAAACACTCATGAGAAGAACATTGGACCGGGGGGACTTGAAGAGGTAGGTCCCAGCAGAGCCCAGTTGGACCCGCAAGACTCACCTTGAAAAGGGACATCTGCGCAGAAACCAACTGGATCCGCAAGACCAACCATGCTCAGAGACGTGACGTCCTTACGCGCAGTACGCAAGCTGTTCCCGCAGGAAATGCCTCCCAATGGTGAAGGACTCTGCCTGTTCCCGCAGTTGCGGATACAAGCCATCAGGGAAGGCCACCCGCGCAGCAAGGCTACACGCACAAGGCACTTAGCTCTCAATCACTCAGTGTCACCTGAAGGAATGAGCAAAGCCGGGAACAATCCCGCACAAGGGCGGGAGGGGGAATACTCCCGCCCAAATAAGCCAGTCCGTACGATACGGGAAGATCTTCTGTACTGTACCTGACGAGGTATGGGCAAAAGATCTGACTAAGGATACGACAGCTTATTGACAACAGTATGGCGAGCAGCATGCTCCTGTACTGTATGTCACTATTAGCCGCTGCCTACTCACCAACTCCTGTCATACCACGTGCATAGCCGGCAGTTGGTGGAAAAGGAACAGTACACAGCAGGCCTGGTCACTATCAGCCGCTGCCTACCCACCAACTACCAGCAGGGCACGTGCGTAGGCCACTGTTGGTGGAACAGGAATACTATTCAGCCGGCCACACCTCCTTGGAAACCTACCTTCGGCTATAAATACCCCAAATGGTATGACCATCATATCTTATCATATCTTATCACATTATCATCATATTATACCTGATATCTGCTCTAGCAATCTCTTAATATACATTTATATTTAAAGAGCAATCTAGTCTGATTCTCACGCCGGAGGGTGGTCACAAGGAGGAACCCCCCCCCTTCTCAGTGACAAGCTCACGGTGTCTGTTTTGCAGGTTATCAGAAGAACCATCTTTGCCGGGTCTAACCCCTCGTGGGAAACATCTAACCCCCAGGTTACCCGTAATCTGCCCGGGGTCCGGTTGGTGTTTCTTCACGTATCCAACTAAGTGTCGTCTAATGTCTAAGATTTTAGGTTATATTAAGCTAGCCTAATCATCTAAAGAGAGAAAGGATTCTTGTATAAGCAAAAATGCTCACTTTCCTTACTAGCTTTTAGATGGTGCACAGTTAGATTCTCGCTGGACGCTAGATACTTAATGTCAGCCTACACATGTGTCTCAATAAAAAAAATGAAGATTGAAGTGGTTATTAACTAAGAAAACGAAGAGGGTTCTTGAAAAGTTGAGTAGGTGAAGTTGGGATTGCCTGTGTCGGTTTTGGGTGATTTAACATTGTTCATGAGGTGGAGACAGGCGTATACGAGGAGAAATCAATTGCTAGGAGTTGGCTCATGGTGACGAGAGTTTTCAGATCTTACTAGACAATGAAATGAGATAAAGGGAAGATGATCAAGAGGAATCATAAGAAAAGAAAAGGAGAGACATGATCCATTGTGTTGTCACCAATACCACATTTATAGGATGATTAATGACCAAAATTACCTTTAAGTGCGACACACATGATGACCCTTCCCGTTAAATATTGATGGAAGTTAATGTTAGACAAAAAAAAAATTTACAAGACGAGAACTACAAATCTCATGCAACTTTTTAAAATAAAACCTTAAAAAATGTTATTTTGTCAAACCAACTAGACTATTTATTATCAGATATTAGGGTATATTATACAAACGGTTTATTTCAATTAAGTTAAAGCTTTACACTAGTTTCTAATATGTAAAATGTTATTTATTTGATCTTAAGTTCTCTCTTTGGGGCTTTGGATGCCATATGAATATTCGGAGTCTTATTTTTATTGTTTGCATCGTACATTTGGATCTTGAATTTTGTATTTTTCACTAATAAACCATTTCAATGCTTAGAATATGCAATTTTGTTATTAACTTAAGGAGTTGCCGACCAAAAGGAAAGGTTGTATTTTTCAAGGTTGTATTTTTCACTATAAACCATTTCAATGCTTAGAATATTCAATTTTGTTGTACACTTTTGGAGGTACCGATCAAAAGGAAACAAGGAAAAATAAAATATTAATAAACTTCAGTTACATTAATGAACAATTAACACAATTAATGAAAAAACTTTGTTGATGTCATTGTTGCCTTTTCAATCTCTCTCGTGTGTTCCTCCTTCATTTAGTAAGTTTTTTTCCCCGTAATTAACACCCAATATGATGGTTAGTTGCTTAAAACATATGGTGATTATCTCTAATTCTCTATATTCTTATAGCGTTTTAGGATGTGAATTTACGACACACTTGAAAATCTAAAAAGAACCAAACATGAAATTTGTGTGTTTAAGCTTGGTGTAAACATGTTCGGATTAGTTTCAGGTAAAAAATGTAAACACCTTTAGATAAAGGGGTCACGTTTGGATGATGGATCAAAATGACATGTTGACCAATTTATTTTTTTTATAATTCTCTTTATAAATACATTTTTATGTTATAATTTTAGACCGAATAACTTAAAGAGAAAATAAGCTTGGAGCTTTATAGTGTAAACATAATAATTTTATGCACATTTGTATTTTTTGAGCAAAAATGTACTTTAGTGCATTAACATGCATTTTTTTGTGGATTAAAACGGTCCTCTTGTTAACTCACAAAAACTTAAGTCGTGTTCTGGTTCATGTCACTGACACGATTCTTTGGTTCATGTCGTGTTAAATTTCGATGTCTTAGTTCTATTGTATACCAAGTTTCAACTCATTAGATATACTTTTTTTTTTCAATTCATTTTAGGACAAAGCTATTATACCTTTTCCAAATGATGCTAACTACAACTAACAAAGACAAGAATGCGCAACCCCCTGGTTTATCTCCTGTGGTACAATGTCGTCGCTTTTCATTCTCGAAGCTTAAAGCAGCAACATGCAACTTTGACGAGAAATGGTGCATTGGCCATGGGGGATTTGGGAAGGTGTATCAAGGAGTGATCGTTGATGGCCCGACTCAATATAGCGTATGTGCTATAAAGCGGTTGCATTCCATGTCCGTACAAGGAGCGTCTGAGTTTTGGGCTGAAGTCGAGATGCTTTCAAGGTTGCGGCATTGAACCTTGTGTCTTTAATAGGTTATTGCAATGAAGGAAATGAGATGGCCCTTGTTTATGAATACATGAAGAAAGGAACCCTTTATGACCATCTACATAAAAAAGGGACACCTTTCACTTGGTCTCAACGGCTCAAGATATGCATAGGAGCTGCTCGTGGATTGGACTACCTTCACACCGGCACTGGCACGGTACATGGAGTCATACATCGTGATGTGAAAAGCTCTAACATTTTTTTGGATAAAAATTATGCGGCCAAGATTTCAGACTTTGGGTTGGCAAAAATATGCCCGACAAACATGACGCTTACATGTGTCAACACAGAAGTTAAGGGCACGTTTGGGTATATGGATCTAAGTTATGTCAACACAGGCAGGCTGACAAGAAAATCTGATGTTTATGCTTTTGGGGTTGTATTGATTGAGGTTTTGTGTCGCAGATCTGCTTTCGACAAGAGTCTGGATGAGGGTTTAGCGACTTGGGCTCAAAACCACATCAAACAAGGGAAATTAACTAAGATTATTGACTTTAGTTTGAGGGATCACATTTCGAAGACTTCATTAAAGAAATTTTCTCGTGTTGCAAGTCGATGTTTACTTAGTGATCCAAATCAACGCCCTACAATGAGCGACGCTTTAAGCCGTCTAGAACTAGCATTGTCATTGCAAGAAAGAAAAGATTCTCGTGTAAGCAAATCACGGCAACCATTTCGTTTGTTTGGTTCATTCTCAATCTAATAATGTTTGTGGTTTGATCAAGAATATGAAATTACGAGCGTTGTATGTCTTTAATACATGAAACTCTAAGATGAAACATGGAATGACTTTATAAGCTCCAACCATCGTTATTACTTTCATAGTCCATAGAAAAAGTTGAGAATGTCGTGTTTTAATGATAGTAAACTTTAATTGTCGTTTCAAACATACTCATCTCTTTTTTATTATTTCAGAACGAGAACACGCGTACTCTTTAATGGCCTTTAAATGAAAGAATTGACCATAACCTTAGTCATTATCGGGTGTTGATTTAGATTACTAAGCATCGAGCTACAATGCAAGAGAACTCCTTTAAAGAACTCTTCGAGAGGTCATCTCAAACTAGAATAAATATTTGGGTAAGTTTTACCCCGAAGGCATAAACATCAGAATTGGATCCATATACCCAAAAGTGCCTTCGATTGTCGTATAACTTACCTAATGCGTCGCATCATAAAAGAGACTATTGGAGTTCATATTAGCGCAACTAACAAATAATTTGGCGCACATGTAACAATCTGTAATGTTAGAAAAGTGTCAAAAGTCAATTATTACAAAAGTCTGCAAAACTAAAGGAAATCGCAATTAACATAAGACTTGAAAACCAGTAGTGTGTACAAAAGATCAGTCAAGTAACTAACAAGTTTTATCAAGTCAAAGGAGCATTGACTTTCCAACATTTACCTTTTAAGAAGTTGGGGGGCTCTGTATAAATTGTGGAGCAGAGGTAATAAGTAGTCCCTTGTGGGCAAAGCATTTGAAACTGTGGCCTTGTCGGCCATATTTATCCGACGCTACAACTTCTATGTCAATGAAGGTACCCATGTCATCAAACGAAACAGTATATGTCGGGCCGGTTGTACCTTCTATGTATCGATAAGATCCATCTTTGAAATGTTGAACCCATTTGAACATGCAAGAAACCGCACCATTGATAGAGTAGCCACACACTTGTAACTTCCCTCCAGGAAACGCATCCCCCGTGATACAAAGACCCTCTATTGCAGGAAGCGGGTCATTATAATTATCATCATCATTTTCAGTTAAAATAGCGGGAACTAGCATGCTACCATTCTCATTTATAGCTTTAACAACACTTGTTACTTTACTTTCAAACTGTCCTTTAAATGAAAACATTGACCACACATTCTTTATATTGATCCTTACTTGTGTGGAAGAATGATTTCTTTCTTGAAATGACAGTGCCCGGTCAAGGCTACCGACAACCTCACTCATTGTTGGGCGCTCGTTTGGATGACTAAGCAAGCAACGAACCGCAATGCGAGAGAACTCCTTCAAAGAACTCTTTGAAATATGGTCTCTCACACTTAAATCAACTATCTGGATGAGTTTTCCTCGTTTGATACGGTCTTGAGCCCATATTGCTAAACCCTCATCCAAACTCTAGTCCAAAGCGGGCCTACCACATAATACCTCAAGCAATACGACCCCAAATGCATAAACATCGGATTTTCTTGTCAGCCTGCCTGTGTAAAAATAATTCGGATCCATATACCCAAAGGATCCTTTGACTGCGGTGCTAACATGTGTATGAGCCTGATTTGTTGGTCCTATTTTAGCTAATCCAAAGTCTGCAATCTTGGCTGCATAATTTCCGTCCAACAAAATGTTGGAGCTTTTCACGTCACGATGTATGACGCCATGTTTTGTGCCAGTGCCGGTGTGAAGGTAGTCTAAACCGCGTGCGGCTCCTATGCATATCTTGAGCCGTTGTGACCAAGTCAAAATCGTACCTTTCTTGTGAAGATGATCAAAAAGGGTTCCGTTATGCATGTACTCATACACAAGCGCCATCTCTTTTCTTTCATTGCAATAACCAATCAAAGACACAAGGTTACAATGGCGCAGCCTTGAGAGCAACTTGACTTCAACCCAAAACTCGGGTGCTCCTTGACTGGACATGAAATTCAACCGTTTAATGGCGTATATATTATTAGTTGACCCATTAGAGATCATTCCTTTGTAAACCTTGCCGAATCCTCCACGGCCAATGCACCATCTTTTGTCAAAGTTATGTGTTGCTGAACTGAGCTCAGTAAATGAAAAGCATCTGCAAGGCTGTGGTACGGGCGGGCATAATATCTTCTTGCCTTTGGTAGTTCTAGTTAGCATCATATTGAATAGATACACACAGTGAAGAAATATGCTCTGTTTATCCCAAAGTACTCAAGATTTTTTACTTTAGCTTTGTCCTAAAAGGCATAAGCCAAAAGACTTAAATCATCATACACATCACCAAATGAATGATATAATATATATATATATATATATATATATATATATATATATATATATATATATATGATACATGCAAGGCATAGCACTTTATTATACCTGTAAACAGTTATTTCAATCATCTTCTGATGATTCAAACAGTCAGATAGCACAAATGATTGAAAAGTAAGATCAAACGTAAGTTTGAGTAATATTTCCATTTAATCATGTAGAACTAGGCCTGTAAATGAACCGAACGTTCAGCGAACTGTTTGTGAATCGTTCAGCATGAAGTTCATTTATGTTCGTTTATTTTATTCAATAAACGAACGAACATGAACAAAAATTTTGGTTCATTAATAAATGAACAGACATAACTCATGCTTTGTTCGGTCATTTATGTTCGTGAACGTTCGTTTATGTTTGTTTAAATACTAATAGAAAATAATTAAATATTATTTACATTCGTTTATGTTTTATATTTGTACGTTGTGTTCTTTTTAGTGTGTTCATTATGTTTGTTTGTGTTCATTTATGTTTGCTCAATTATGTTCGTTTATGAAGAAACGTGGATCGGCTCACTGGTAGACGATCAACTTTCCTCGGGTATGAGTATGCTATTTCACCGATGGTTCTCCGGAGTATGAGTTCTTCCACCAACAAAACGAGCAGCACCGTGAACTTACCCCTCAGAAAGGGACAGAGGGGTCCTCTTTGGGGTAACCCTCCGGTGTGAGAATAAGAGATTGCAGGAGAAGATAATAATAATCTGAGAGTGAGTAAGGAATTGGAATGTATTTTCTTGCTTACCTCCCCTTGTGGAGGTGGTGTGGTATTTATAGTGTTAGGGTTTCCAATGATTGGGTTCAGATCCCATTAGGGCCTTTTTGGCCTCCTCCTATTGCTTTGCGCCACGTGTCCTTAGGACACCTGGTGCTTTTTCATTGATTATTCTCTGACCCAGGCATTTTACCTGACCCATGTGCAATCACGTGGTAGCACATGGGTTTTGCTGAGTTGTCCACCTTTCATTGGCAGCTGTCAACATCAGCATATTCTTATTCCTTAAAGGATACCTTCTGGAAGGTTGTCTGACGAGCACAATCAAGGTTGTCCTTATCCTGATTTGGATAAGGACGAGGTTGATTATGTGCACGTGTGATATGCGCCTATCCTGAGGATGCGCGAAGTCTTCTCTTTATTCTCACGCGCAGATGTTTCATGCGCAAGCATATGTAATATGCGCCACGCGCAGATGTAATATGCGTGAGCATATATGATGCGTGAGCATGCGATATGCGCCACGCGCAGATGCGCCACGCGCAGATGTGATATGCGTGAGCATATATGGTGCGCGAGCATGTGATACGCGTGAGCATATGTGATGCGTGAGCATATATGATATGCGTGAGCATATGTGATGCGTGAGCATATGTGATATGCGCCGTGCGCATAGGTTTTGGCTTTGTGCCTTCATGATATCTTGATTTCAAGCCTCTTGTCTATATCTTGTGGGTTGACCCGCCCCGCTCGATGTTAAGGCGGGTACATACCTCTTCAGTTTAGATTTTAACGAATGAACACGAACTATTCATTTTTTAAAGAACGAACATGAACACAAATATTTGTTCGATTAACAGTTCGTGCTTGTTAAAACTAAACAGTAAACAAGGCCAAAATAGTAAGATGATGGCTAATAGTTTCAAGCTTTTATAAGGTTACAAAGTGACAAGACTGAATCCAAAGTCCAAACTACATGACAGGTGCTATTGATTTCTATAAACTCAACAAATTAAGCAATACTTGAGTTGATTTGTGGAGTGCATCGTACGTGGGACTATTTAAGTTCAAACTAGCATACTTAATAAATATAATATAACGTCAAAATATAACTACGTACCGATTTGTGGATGATGAATAGATTGATCATGAAGAATATGGAAGCAGTTGTTTTTGAGAGTTTACAAAGGAATAAATCGTCAACAGGTTCACACGAGGTTTGGGTGAAGCTAGAATTAGACATCTAATTATTTTTGTTGTTGGAAGGCTGACCATGACTTCGTGACAACTTCTGATTATTTTATTTATTTTGTTGAAAAGAAGAATACCATAGTGCTACTATATTTTGATTTGCAATAAGGCTGTTCATTGACGTTTAGAGCATGTTTGAGATTGAGTTTGAAAAATGCTTATCGGTTTATTAGTGTTTTTAAAAAGGCAATATGTTTGGGATTGAGTTTGAAAAATGCTTATTGGCTTATAGGTATTTTCAAAAAGCCAGGATTTTAAGGTTTTTAGAAAACTGCTTTTTAAACCTTTTAAAAAGTTAAAATAAAAAGGATTTTCGTGATTGCCAACACATTTTAAACATGCGTTAAACACCGCACCAGAGTGTTAAATAGGGGTAGCGTTATACCAAACGGTATTGGGTTAATGATTTAGGTGGGTTGCCGACGTGGATGGGGTTAACGCCCGACGGCATTAATCCACACGGAACAACCTAATAGTGGAGGATGATTATTTTCCTAAATTTTTTTTGAACTTATTCTATGAATAATTGATTTATATAAATAAAAATTTATACAAGTAGTTAAAGATATAATTCTATAAGTATGAATTTAAACAATATAATTGTAAATAATATAAAATGTAAATTACATTGCTTTAAAAATATATACAGGTAGTCGAGTTGTGTAAACACGTTCCACAAAGTCCGAGCATATGTTTAAATGTGTTTTACAATTACATATATTCAAATAATAATTGCGTTTCTTGGCATGCTTCAGAGCAACTTAAGAATCCGAAAAATACTTTATTTTGAATATAACTAAACCGATGAAATTTGTTACAGTTAGTAAAACAATGAACAAAAGTGTGTAATTTGCTTTAAAAAAAGAGGATTAATGAGAGCAGGTTATTAACGAACATGCAAATTAAATGTTAAATTAAACTTAACAATATTAAAGACAAAAAGAATCCCTCAAATATGTATGTATATGATTTAAGTCACAAAGTGGCACAGGATCCTTCCGGGTAACCAGGTGGGATTCATTTTCGTCGGTACCAGGAGGGCCGGGTGTGCTCGCAAGCCCTTTAGTTGAGGGTTTTTAAGCGACCAGGACCTTTCTCTGGTCACTTTCACATATATCAAATTGCCACACGGTTAGATTTTTTTGTTTGGTTATTACGATTTGCTCCACTTAGATTTCAAGTATTTGGAATTGGTTTGATTTCTCTTTCTTTGCCATATTTGGTTTGGTTTGGTTTTCGACACCAAACATTCCTCTTAAAAAAACATAATATTTCATCCTCAGCCGGTGTTTGGGGCTTCAAACCGATTCATAATTTCTTCCTTTCGATCACCGATGATGGTTAAAAAGAGCGAACTCTTTGTCCTTCCATTTTGATTGTTTAAAGGTTAGTCTACGATCTATTAAACAGAACCAGTTAACTGCCTAAAACTTCTTTTATTCTGAAAATATGTAGCCACATGTAATATATTCTTCAACTATCTTTCTCATTTAGAAACTTAAATTGAAGTTAAACAAGTTCTTGAAAAAATGGTTCAAATTTGTCATTTAGATTTCTAAAGCTGCTGTTAGCGGTTTTGCTCAAAATATAATAAAAACCAACTAAAAAACAGTGACACTCTTATTGCCTAGACACCAGACCTCATCATTCTAATTAATACAATATATTAAGCAATTTATATGTTTAAAAGATGCGATGAACAATAATTTAAACTTGTATCTATAACTTGTCCATTTTAATCTTCTAAAAACTTGTAAGAAATCATTAAAGCCATCATTAATCATTCATACATCTATTGTTATTATTATTACTCCAACTTACTATCCAATCCATCGAACGTACAACTTAAAATGGACAGAGCACCGGAAGAGAGGCATAGATAAAAGTCAAAATCAAGACAGCTTCCAAAATCAAGTCAAAACAGATAACAGGCAGAGCCAAGCAATCAAATTGGCCTCTCAAATGAATCCCACAATACACTTAGAAGAGCAAAAAGAGTATGATAATAGATAACATTCCTTCTATGACTTAAAGCTTAACCTCCATCACGCAGCTTTCGCATCATGAGAGCAGCAGCCACCACCATGGTGGTGGTGGTGGTGGTGGTGGTGATGGTGTTGGTGCTGCTGTGGCGGCTTTCCCTTCAATTCTTTCCTCATGTCATATGCATCCTCTCCATCTGCATAATACTTAGCCTCCATGTCATGGATCTTGTAACCTAACGTCTCGGTGTATAAATTAAATGCAGCCCTGTTACTCTTCCTCACATGAAGTGAAACATATTCTGCTCCAAACACCTAATTTTATACCAAATATAGATCAAATTCAACTTGTATAAACATCAACTTCTACACACAATCAAAATTTCAAAACACTAGTATGTCCCTATTTAAAGAGCCTCCAATTCAGTTAGAATTCCAGGATTTTGTGTTTTTTTTTATAAATCATATAAAAAATGTGTATCATCAGGATGTGCATGAAGCCAAAAAAATCGACCCATAACTGAAAAGCTAAAATAACCGAAGCAAAATAACCAAATCCAAACAAAAACCGATGGTTTGGTTTTATGTTTTCATAAAAACTGAACTTTCAGTTCGGTTTTGGCATTTCGTGTAATTAAAACTCAAAAACAAAGCAAACTGAATTTATGGATTTTCAATTTTATGTTTAAATTTTTCGTAATTCATAGTGTAACCCAAATATTTTAGCCCAAATGTATAAAAGTCATCCAATTATTATTTACTAAGAAAAAAAATTGGGCCCAAATTCATTAAATTGGTTCAATTTTTTTTTCGCCCACAAAAGTTTCAAGCCCAAATAATAAAATCCAAAACAAATGAAAAACCTAAACAGAACCGTTTTCAAAAACTCAAAAACCAAATTTTCAGTTTTGGTTCAATTTGAGCCCAAAACAGACCCATACAAACAAGTGTATGTTCTTTCCGTTCAATTAACTTTAAACGAATACGAACAACTAACAAACAAATATTTGTGTTCATGTTTGCTCGTTCAAAAAAGAACAAGTTCGTTTTCGTTTAAGTTCGTTCGTTAACAATCTAAGCAAACAGTTCAAAAACATAAATGAGCATAACTGTACCATAATAAACAAACATAAATGAACACAAACGAACAAATATAAAACATAAACCGATGTAAATAAAACACATAATATTTAAACGAGCACAATGATCACAAACATAAACGAATTTGTTCACGAACATAAATAAACAAGCATAACGATTCCCCAACAGTTCACCGAACTAGAGGCCTAATTGTAAGCAAATTAAATATCATTTGTTTACAAAAAAAGGTTCCAATTTTGGAACTGTAACTCCAAAACAAAACAATAACAGGCTCTCCTCCCAATCAGATAATAACAGAACAAGATACAACAATAGTTATAGCATCTAAACCTACAGTCCACAAATTTTAAACAAGCATAAATGACCAAACATAAACAAACGTGTGAACTTTCATAAATAAACAAACAAAGCACATTTAATAAATAAAACATAATCGTTCACAAACAGTTCACTAAACATTATGTTCGTCAAGATGCCGAATTATAAGCAAATTAAAAATATTTTTCACAAAAAGAGCTCCAATTTTAAAACTTTAACCCCAAAACAAAACAATAACAGATTTTCCTCCCAATCAGATAATAACAGAACAAGATACATCAATAGTTATAGCATCTAAACCTACAGTCCACAATATAAACACAGCCATAAATGGCAGAAGTCTGAACATAAACAAACGTGTTTAATAAATAAAGCATAACAATTCGCAAACAATCCGCCGAACATTCAGTTCGTCAACATGCCTAATTGTAAGCAAATTAAACATCTTTTTTACAACAAGGCTCCAATTTTAAACCTTTAACTCCAAAACATAACAATAACAGATTTTTCTCCACAGAACGCATCAAATATTATCCAATAATAACAATAATAATAATAACAATAATACAAGACCTAAATGAAGAAACAAACGAACATAAGTGAACATAATTGAACAAACATAAATGAACACAAAGCCACAAACGAACAAATATAAAACATAAACTTTTTTTTTTAACAAGACCTCCAATTTAAAAACTTTAACTCCGGAACAATACAATAACAGATTTCCTCCCAATTATATAATAATAATAATAATAACAACAACAACAACAACAACAACAACAACAACAACAATAACAATAACAATAACAATAACAATAAATAATAAAAATAATAACAGCAGACCTGTTCCATGGCATTCTGAGCAGCAACCATGAGCTTAGTGGCAAGGCCTAGCTTCCTATGCGTACGAAGCACAGCAAGTGACGTAATATGACCGTGACACTCAGTGGTCTCTTCTTCCATCTTGGCGAGCACATAGCCGACGATCTTGCCGCCGTAATCCTCAGCGACGTAAAGAAGATGCGGCCACGAGAGGATGTGGTAAAAGTAATACTTCATCTGGTAGTTTTCAGGCAAGCAGAAGAGGTTACACGCTTGCATCGCAAGCAGGTCGTCGATTGTTGCCTTGCGTATACACACCATTGTTTGTTGACAGACAGAGAGAGAGAGGCTAGGGTTTGATTTGGGGGTGGAAGATAGAATACAAGAGAATAGAATACAATGGGATTTATAAGAAAGTTAATGGTTATATATTAGTTATTTTGTTATATTTATATATTATTTGTTCTGTATGTTTGTAAAATTTAACTATTTTGGTTCAATCTTGGACTCATTAAAGTTCTAATTTGTAATGATTTCAGTCTAACGGACTTGCTACTGCTATCCAAATCTCCAAATCTCCATTTTACACGTGTATATTAGCCATTGCCTGAATTGTTCGATCCTCTGTCTGAAATATGTTAATCGAATCCAGGGACTTTGACACCCTGCTTTTCAATATTGGTGTGAAACACTGCAGCGGAACCCTAGCCGCCACCGCTCTCCAACGTCATTGTCTTTCTTGCAGCATTACCGTTTAGTCCTCAGAGGCCGTCAGGTTCCGTTCATAAGCCACCTTTGTTTTCTGTTTGCAGCACCACCAAACAACTGACACCATGGTTGTTTAAACGGAAATGATCGTAAGGCCCTCAAATCGCTTTTACAGTTGGTGGCCAGATTAATGGTGGTGGTGGAAGGATTTGATAGTTCTAGAGTTTTAACAGGACGAGGATAATCACATGAATAAAAGATAGATGAGTGGACGAAAATACCCCTCACGTGACGCCCCATGGGGTTTTTAACGGAGAAGTTGGATGGCGTATGTCATTTGTACTAAAATCTTTACAAATAGAAACTTTAATGACTCAAATTCATAAGGATTTGACAATTGAACCAAAACAGTTAAAATCAACAAATCATATGGACCACAATAGCCATTCTCTTTATTGAGAATCAAATACAATTAGGTAGCGTTTGGTATGCAGGAATGATAGGGGAAATAGAATGATTCATTGCGTGGGATTGAAAAAAGTGGTGTTTGGTTGCTTAAGGGAATAAAATCATCCATTACACTTGGATGATTGGACATAACTATCGATGATTGGTCGACCCCACATGGTTTACCGGATATAAATTGCTCGAAATTTTTAAAACAACTACAAAATTGTCATAGTTTATTAAACGCTAGGTCTTTAGTATTTGGTGAACTATATTTTATGTGTAACAAATATGATACGATTGATGAAAACAAAACTACAAAATATTTTGCTAAGATTGCAAGTTTCAAATCTAGATCTAAAATGCTTTTGAAGTTGTAAAACCTGAGAGGAATGTGCGGAGTGAAATCAATCAAGCAAACAAAGCTATAGTTGATGAATAATTGTATTGATAGTCAAATGATTATATCATGATCGAATCATTACAATATCGAAGGAATATACGTCTATTTTATCAAGCCCCGATCCCGCTCAAGGTAGACTCCCCTTGGGTGGGTGGTTTCAATACAAACACACATACTAGAATGAACTATCAAGATCACTATTTATAGTGAAACATAAGTTTTTTCATCAGCCCCAGTTCTCGCGTTTGATTAAATTTTCGCACACCAATAGTTTTTGCTTAGCCTTAAATCCCGTGTGCTTGAAGTTATCACATAACATAGTAACTGTTTAAACCCTTGTGCGATAACTTTAAGTAATTGCTTAACTATTATAATTCTTCAAGTTATTGACATTTAATATCGTAAGTCACTTTTAGTCCTTATAGAGAAACCTTAAATTTTTTGTTGTGTCACGTCATTGATCATATACCTAAATGTTTCTGGTGTTGAATTGTTAACTCACAATTTTGGGTTTATGTGAAAATGACCCTGTTTTTGCAACAGAAACAATATAACAATTAAACCAATCTTTTAAAAATATGTTTGATATTTATTTGTCATAACATGGTTTCATCACCCATATGCAATTCAATAGTTCCAAGATCAAGTAGATCAAGTAGCTCAAGAAACGCGTTGATTAATTTATATAATAACTATTATATTGCCCCAACCCCCCCCCCCCCCCACCCCCACCCCGCGTTGCAGGGTTTAGTGGTGGTCGATTTGAATGCTGTTTTGGGTTCATGGCAAAGCAAAACAAACCCAAAAAAAAACCCACCTGTAAACATCTAAAATTGATAATGCGAGCAACATAAAGCACCATCTAGTCCAAATAAAGAAGAACAATGGCAATTATATTCTGAATCTAAAAGGTAAAAAAATATATATACACGTGTAAAATTTGAGCAACCTTGTTGTATTGACGGCTCTGCCTTATATATATTCAAATTCAAATAAAAAAGTTTCCTAATACATTCTAACCATGAGTCAAAGGCTTGCACGGTTATTTCGTTTACTTGCTTAAATAAAAGATAATGTGGCATCTCATGTCATCAACCCATAAGAAAGGATCACACATGTTGTAGGGATGATTTCCTTTAATCCTGTGAAGATTAAACAATAAAAAGCATCCATCAATTCCTAATTATATTACGTTAACTGATACGGTTTATTCGAGACAACCGTCAATCACCCAAGAACACAAGAGAAGAAGAGAAAATAGACCCAAAATAATAATTCCTTCTTATTATTATTCTTAAACGAGATTACAATATATAGAAAACAAAGACATAAAAATAGAAAAAAGATAAACATTAAGGAAACATAATTTGATTAATACAAGGAAACTAAATAAAAGATAAACTTAAATAATAATAATAATAATCTACCTATTCTAATAAAGTAAAATAAATAGGAACACTTGTCATGTTTTGGTTAATTCTCACAATTTTTTCCCCCTAAAACTAATATACTCTAATATATGTAATAAATCAATAATTATTAACTTTTCTTTTACACTATATTTATATAATATCTATATATTTTTATAAATATAAATATTAACCTATTATTTTACTATATATTTCAAAATACATGGTGAATTCCAAAAATCAACAACAAATCATGTTTCTCAAATGAAAATTGTTTCGGGTTTTTTGTGGAAGTTAAATTTGTTTTTATGGGTCAAAAGTTGGTAAATAGATTGTTTGGTAAAAGTTAATTACATTTAGGTCAAAATTTGTTATGGGTCGAAAATGAAAATTTTGAGTATTTTTAAAAGTTTGAGAATGCAAAATAGATTTATCGTCAAATTTGTTATGGTTCAAAGTGTTGACTTTAAAATGTCAAAAGTATGAAAGTTATAATTTTAAACATGATTCAGGTTTCAAGTTTATTTTTAAGGGCATTTTTTGAAATAATCAAAAGGTTCGGGATTTGGCAAATTGACTATTTTTCCCTCAACTATTAAAATTTAAGAAAAGATTGCGAACACTTTCGATATGCCACCCCAATGCCTATCAATGCTTATAACTTTTATCGAATTTGAAATATTTATGTCAACATTAATTTTTCCTTCAATTGTGATCAGAACGTTGTATGAGAAGCATGTCATGCAAAACTATGCTAAAATGAAACAAAATATTCACAAAATTAAATGGGTTAATATGTTATTTTTTATGTTGTCATTATGACAAAGTCGATAAGCCATCTGAAACTTATCAAAATCTTTTTTATGTGTAGCTCAGAAAAGCATAGTTCCTGAAAAACATCCATTGCTACAATTTAATATCCTACTTTCCTTTTATGGGTGGTAAATTGATAAATATATCAATAAAGGTAACGCCTCTTTTGTATTTAGGCTGAGTGGTTAGAACTACTATCATATGAGAAGTCTTATTTTGGAAATTGGTTCATAGCTAAAATTCTTTCAATTATACATATATGACACCGAGAATGAATTTTTCAATAGAAAGAAGCATTCTCGGATATGATTTTACACGAGCATTTTTTTTATTAAGTTCATTTAAAAAAATCATTTTATGATATAATAAAATCAATTTGTGTACACATTGTATAGATACAAACATAGATGTAATATATTTTGTTTCATATACGCTATGTAATTATTTGAATTACTTATAATTTTATAATTTGAATTATCACGTGTGTGACACGGGCTCTAAAACTAGTAGTAATAATATAGGATAAACATTAACAAAAGAACTAAGCAACGTTTCTAAATTACCAACGTGAATACAATAAAATTGTCAAATGCCAAGTCACTGGAAGTGAAACACAACGAATGTAAAACACAACCCAAAACAGATTGAATGGGCCGAAATATTTTCAAACTTAAAACATATGCATAAACAACATAAAATTGTCAATCAAATCGATTCCAATCGAACGACGTCGATAATGGTATTATCAGAACCGGTATTATTATTTTCGTTCGATGTAAAACATGTTTCGGTAAAATAGTTATATTCTACATAGAATTTTTTGTTTTTCTTTTTTTTTTTTCCGTATGTTAGCTAAATATAATGAATTAAATACATTTTGAATCATAGATTTATATCCACAAATTAGTATATCCAGTAGGGCCAGCTCCTTAATAATAAGGGGAGTAATCGTTCTAATATCTTTGTGAACTTCATTTGACCAAAAATTCTAAATTTCCAACCATTTGTTTACTTTGGGTCAAGCATAGCTAAATAATGAACTTAATATGTTTTGAAATAAATACACAAATTATTATAGTAGGGTCAACCCCTTGAGAATAATTAAGCTGGGGAGGAAGTATTCAACATGATGACTTGAAAAAGTATCTTGATCACACTTTCCTGGAACTTGTAAGCAGATATCATTGTGAGCTTCATTTGTGTATATATTTACATGAGCCTCATTCTCAATAAAGTAAGCACGACCTTTGTTTATCCTTTGTCTAGCACAATGATTTTCGAATCTCCCAAGGACGCCATGCCATGGGTAGGCTTATATACCGCCATTGCATCTTTGATCTGCACCTTTGCAATGGCTGCCGACGCCATCCAAGCTTTCAGGCAATGGAAGCTCTGGTTTCCAAATAAATTTTTCACTCTCAATGCTGCCACCATCACACTCATTGCAATAGCTATGAAACTACCTTTAGATCTGACTAGTGAAACATATCCGCCTCCAGAACGTTATGCGTATTATATAGATTTACTTTCAGACACAAAGACGTCCGGTATGTATTTCTTGGTCACCATGTTAGCCAATCTTCTCCCTTCTTTAGGGCTTATGGATGATAGAGAGCTTCTGATGAATATCATAGCCTTGGGTATCCTCGTGATCACCATTGATGTTAATGTTTTTATCCAATTTGAAGGTGATTCTTTGACTATCCTGAATATCGGAATTATGATATTTTCTACTTTATGGTTGTTTTCAGTTGCTTTGACAGTTTCAACAACTAGAAAAAAGTTAGAATATAGGTACAAAGAGTCACAACAATTGGTTTCATGTCATCAACAAAAGTGGTTTTCTTCCAAGGAACATAAACATCATGTTAAAAGGTATTGGATGATGACAGAAACTCGTAACCCCCAATTTGTAATAGCAAACTCACCAGTTTCTTCTGCTTTCGGGGTTTTATGCTTAATCATTGCTTCAAGTTCATTTTATACACTTTCATTCACTATAAGTCGGAATATACATGGATATCCAGATTTTGGTACAACAGATTATAAATGGTCAATAAAGATAATATTAGTTGTGTAATCAATTGGGACCATAGTAGGTAGTATTGCCCCAGTATTTAGATGTTTGACATCTATTGGCCATTACAACCTCTCCAAAAAATGGAGCCGGAACCAACTAAATGTGTTTCGAGTCGAGAAACATTGGATCCAAACCCTTAACAAGTGGAAAACTAGCCACATTCATTCACACATTCCAGGGAGACATAGCAAAATAGTTTTTCATTACACAAAAAACACCTTTTTGAACTTTTGTATTGCAATTCATATTGCGATTTTGGTTATATGTAAGATAATATGTAAGATAATATGTCTCGTTCCGAGAGCATTTTTGATCTTACTCTCTTGTGGTTGCTATTTCTTCAAGTCATTTTGGAAAAGGTTTAAAAAGGTAGCAAATGCATCTAATAGCAATTTGAGCTCAGAATTAGAAGAATACACTATGTATGTTGTACAGATCGAAGAGGAGGCAAAGTTTTCAAACAGAACATTAAGAAATACACTCCTTTCTATAACTCAACTCCTTGATGCGTCTGAAAAGAAAGAGCCACGTAATCTTATCGAGCTTCTAGACAGGTCTAAATGTTTCAATGGAGTAGTGAAGTTCGACAATAACCAAGTCCCGCCTTTACATCCAGAAGAACCCCAAAATTGTTGGAGCCTTGTACTGGTAACTTTGACTTCAATTGCCATTGCCCTTCCTAACATTGAAAATGGTCATTTTAAGGAATTACTTGCTGGCATGAAGGAAGGCCTCCGAATTGTCAGGCATATCGAAGAATGTCTTAATGTGGATGGTGACTCAATAAAGGCAAGAAAATCAGCAAGACGTTTGTGGACAGAAGTTGTAGTATATCGCACATGGCTTCAAACTGAACTTCAAAAGAAGGCTCGTAAAGGAAAAACTTCAAAGGAGATTCTTACTTGGTTGGGAGATGAAGCAGCAAAAATCGTGATACAAAGTAAGAGTAACAAAAAGGCAAGTATAGATCACTCACCTTTTAAGTTTGTAGTTGCATGTTCCATGTACCGAATCAGTCAGACTATATTACTACAATGCAATGAACAAGAAAACTTATCGAATGATATGGAACTTTTTGAATGGATATCAACTACGATTGCGGATATACTATCTGCTTGTTTTACCAACTTACCACGTGTCATACAGTTGAGTTGTCATCACCATGCAATCAAGAAAAGAGGAGACAGTATCCAGAATGCAGCTCGACTTCTTGGTAAATCAAAAAAGATCCTTAAGATGCTTAAAGCACGTCAACTTCCTAACATAGATCTAGACTCGATGGCATACATTGATAAGTGGTGTGTACTAACTTTGAGTCAAATACCTAATGGTAGCAGCAGCGGTGCTTCTACAAGTGGGATTCGACAAGGTTCTTCAGCTTTTAATGGATCGCTTACAATAAGTATTATGTAATAAGTGCAGTTACACCAATGTCTCCATACTCTTATCATGTGTCTAAATATTTGTATTAGTGATTGTCGTGATTGCTACTTATGTATAAAATCGTTAATATCATTCATGGACGGACTTAGCTAATTATCGGGTAGCCCTGCTGCTAGAAATCAATTTGATTGTCATAGCAAAATCCCTTAAATATAACCAATATAATGTTTGTGTTGCGAATCACTTCATCTTTGTTCAAACATCACACATCAACAATATCTATTTGTCATGAAAAATAAAATATAATTGAGCTAATTGACCAGCTAGCAATTGTTAGCTATAAAACTAGTACAAAACTAATATAATCATATGCCTGCAAACAATTTGAATTTTTTTTTATCGATTACAAATATAATAGTCATATATCATTTTCTCAAATTCTTCCCTGGATACGCTTGCCTGAGTACACAACAAAACTAAATATCCGAAATACACGCACACACGTTGCTATATCATATGCTATTTCACACCACAAGTTAAATGTTTCATTGGATTCAGATTTCCTTGTGCTTATGAAAGTGGAAAATTTGTATGGCACTACATGACCATAAAATAGTCGCATATCGTATCCTAAGATACATTCATATATCTTTCAAAAAATCAAAATGTGCAATCTGAAACCCTACATATATGCGCTGGTTTGTGTGAAAACTCTGTGGAAATGATGTGGCGCTTGTGTTGTTAGTGGTTACCACATGAAATTTCTTCAAATGCCAATTATACAACATGTTTATCAGTCTTTAAAGTCAAAATCAATAATCTTGACCTAAAAGTCAAATAATTACAAGCATTCATCATTCTTTTTCTTGCCCAAAGCAAGCCACTAGCAAAGGATGAAGCATGAAACACACAGAAAAAAAGAAGTTATTAGCATGACACTAAAATTTGAATTAATATAATCACATAATACATACAAATTTCCGTTAAAGCTTCTAAGAAAGCAGCCGATTCAAACCTCGTTTTCTCTATCATTCTTCAAGAATTCTAACAGCGAAATGCTTGAACTCTATAAGGACAATAAAAACAAGAAGGTCAAAATTTGACTTTCCATCTCACCCTGATGTAGGCTGCAGCATCTCAAGTTCCCAGCTTGCTTTTGTGGGTCCACCAAAAATTACAACTGTGAACTCTCGTCATGCAATGAACCAGTTTTGCAAACATCGCCACGACATAAGGAGCATATCCTGTAGGTTGGGTAACGGGTCAAAATAGGTTCAAGTTGAAACGGGTCATTTCTAGTGCAGGTCAAATCGGGTCGGGCAACAATCATTTTTTTTCCTTCCAATTTTGTAACAATTCTATTACAATAATAGTTTAAATCATTGAATAAAATGATTCAAGAGGTTGCATGCAATGAATATATATTTTGGTAACTTCTAAACATTTTGACCTATTTGACTCGTTCCCATTTTAGCTATTTCTTTTTACTTGACTTATGTTAACCCGTTTGGGATAAAACGCTACCCAAATTCATGAGGAAAATGTGTTAAACCTGTAACATCTAAAGCAAAAGGATGAAGTAACCATGCGTAGAAATGCACCTGTGAATTTCCTTGAGCCATTTGTCAACGCATAATCTATGAAACTCATGATGGCAGGGGAGAACCCGAACTTCATCTCCATCCTCATATTCAACAAGGCAAATGTAACATCTGTATAAACCAAATATATTACTCTTTATTTATAAAGTTGAATGCTTCGACATCTTGTTATATAATAAATATTTAAGAAAACTCGTATCATTTTGAGAATCACTTTGTTATATATTTCAAACAAACACACACAAACATACTGCGCATCGTCTTTGTTTACATGCTTTGACAACTTGCGGTAAAGTTTAATAGGAAGTGCTTCCACAACTTCAGTTGAAGTGGGAACAGATCCGATTGAAGACAGTGCAGGTCGGGATGAGGAAACCGCAGATTGCTGGCGAATGTCGCCCAAAACCTAATTAAATAAGTCCACTAGGTTCAACTCATAATAAAGTACTTGACAAAACATAACCTGGTATTTATAACAGGACATTACCTCAAACAGAGCTTCAGTTAATAGAACAATCCTTGACATGCTACCCCTCACATTTGAATCTTGATTATTAAGACGGCATGTGCAATGAGCTGTTCGATGACGACCAGATAATATACAAGACCTCTCGTGACCAGATAGATTCTCGAAACGACTTCCCATTCTTTGCAATGCATGTACCTACCATAAAGAAAGTTCATCAAAATACTATAACATATGCATACATAGGGAGGGTTCTATGCTTGACATTAAATATTGCAAGAACATGCAGAAAAATGAATCATTCATTTTTTCAATCTTAATATTTATAAAATAAGACAAAATTATATAAACGCAATGTGTATTCGTCTTTTCTGAAACTAAATATATATATATATATATATATATATATATATGAACAAAATTTTGTTATATATATAATAACTACACGTGTAAGTTATACTAGTACATTCACATAACCAATTGAGTTGGTAAACAGTAAAACAAACATATAAAATAAAATTCATTTGATGGTTTTTTATGTACATAAACATACACATTTGTTTGCAAGAAACGCAAATTTTAAAAAATATGAACCCTTAATAAAAAAATTAAACAAATTAAGTTTATTCATTTTGTTCTCTAGATGTATCGGTTTAACAAACAGTTTGTTTAAAGGTAGCATATGTACCTGTGATCTTATTCTTCTTCTCCTTTCAAGAACATTTGCCCTGTGTTCCAAAAGATTAGTATACCTTGTTTCTCTGGCACCTATATTTTCAACTTCAAAATCACGATTCCCATAACTAGAAGACAACGTGGATATCGTCACATTCTCACCAGATAAGCGCGATCCCATGTCAGCATCACTCGCAACCTCCCGTTCTAATAATTCAGGAGCTGTTGGTCTATTAAGAACCCTATCGCGAAGCCTTCCAACACTTAAAGTTCTACTAAACCTAACATTTTGTTCAACATTTCTTGAATAAAACATGTTTCCATTAGATTCCATTCCGTTGTTATGATTGCCATTTGGACCCATTTCATGGATAAAACTTGCATCAGTATTGTCAGAACTAGAATCAGAATCAGAATCAGAATCAGAATCAGAATCAGAATCAGAATCGGCATCATCATCTCGGGGTCCAGGTGACACTGGCATGAAACAAGATGGGAAAAACTCACAACCATGAAGACTTTTAGTTTTATTACTATAACCACTTCGGTTTCTTGAAGTGCCACTCAGACTTGATTCACCCCATTCACCAAAATGTGTTTCAGAAGGCACACAAACCCATTTTTCGGCCTGTTTGACTTTTTTGTTTCGGTCTAGTTTACCTTTTGACTTTGATGAATTCATGTTTGACATATTGCATTCAATATCAGTTTCTTTGGCCTGATGATCAGATACCTGAAGAGATCAATTTAGACTTATCAACAAACTAAGCGAACAAGAGCGGGGCATGTCCATGCCCATTCGTTATAACTATAACAAAGCAAACAATTGAGTACAAACGGGGTTGCTTGCTAAGAAAATGAGTGTGGTTGCGTTCGTTTTGTTTGTATGTTAATAGTATAAACGACAGTTCACGAATGTAAACAAACATAACTGAACATAGAAGAACAATCATAATTGCGTGAACACCGACTAAAAGTAAACGTAAACATCAATCTGTTGGGCCCAAAAAAAACTAGGCTAAATTGTAACGGGCTTAAAATTTTCAAATTAATATTGAACGAACTTAAACAAATGCAAGCTAACGAACATTAATGAACGTAAACAAACACATCCTGAAGAGCGTAAATGAAACAACCAAAATTATTCATCTCCGTTCGTTTATAAATAAACAAACGGTTCACTAAACTTTCGGCTCGTTACTTCGTGATCAAAGTTACATCTTAAAGATATCAAATTTACCATGTCAAAATTCAAAAGACTAATAAGTATGCAATCCATCTAACGAACACCCCAATTATTAATCAACATTACTTACTAATCACAAAAAAAAAAAACACACCAAACCAATTTCAATCTAAATTCTACCCACTAACTAAAATTCAAAAACACATAATAATAATAATAATAATAATAATAATAATAAACCGCATTGTGACCTGGAAATTGGAAGATTTAGGAGGAGGGTGATAAACCGCCGTGTGATGACGGAATCATGGGATTCAAATGATCAGCAAAAACGGGTTCGGGTCGGTTTCGGGTTTTGATGAGTTTACGGGTTGACCTGTTTAAGAGGATTACAAATTATTTCGTTTTTTTTTTTTAAATGTGTTTTATGTGATAAATAATTGATCTTGATCGGGTATCTTATCCTAAGATTTATAAAGCTGAAAAAGAAAATTGATATAAAATTTTATAATTAAAATGTAATTGTTTTATATAAATTTGTAATTTTTGTTTTCAATAATAATATTTGAAAAAAATAAAAATTTTGGTTAATTCGTAAATATGTGTGTTATGTTTTGGATCAGGTGTCAGACATGATTTTTGGTCCGAGTTTTTGACAAATTTTGGGTTCGTGTCGGGTTGAACTCGCAAGCACGTGAACACAACCCATTTGAGACCCCTACTTTTATGCACTGCTAAAATTTTTAATTATTGTAATTAAATGATTATTTATAAAAGTGTATTTATTTTTAAAATTTCATATAAAGCAAAAAGGTAAATTTGAAACATATTTAGTTATTACATAAATAAAATCATTAAGTATTGTTTTAATAAAGTTATTTACTATAAACTACTTGTGTTATTTTAAAGTTATTAAAATCGAACGATTTAAATGAAATAATTAAGGCACCTATCGTTACCATCGAGAGTATTATTCATAGTTGTCGGTTGGCTTTTTCGCAAGCCTCCTCTTGTGGAGGAGGCTGATAGTGTCCTTGGTTGCATTAAATCGTTTCCTAAAGGAACTTCGTGTGGGAGGGACGGTTTGAGGGCGCAACATATTTTGGATGCTCTTTGTGGAGAAAGGTCGGCTATTGCCACTGACCTCATATGTGGCTATCGCTGCAGTGGTTAATTTATGGTTAGGAGGGAGATGTCTGTCTACTTTGGCAAAGTTTGTCGCATCTGCTCCTCTTACACCGCTTTTAAAACCCGACAACGGGATCGACCTATTGCAGTGGGTACTATATGGAGTCATTTGGTTTCTAAGGTTGCAATGAAAGGTGTGGGCAAAGAAATGACCAAATACCTTAATGATTTCCAGTTTGGAGTTGGTGTGTCGAGTGGTGCGGAAGCTATATTACATAGCGCCAACAGGGTATTGAGTGAGCACCACACTGATGGGTCTCTTGCAATGCTTACAGTTAATTTTTCTAATGTATTTAATATGGTGGATAGATCAGCTTTACTTCATGAGGTAAGGATCGTATACCCTTCTATTTCCTCATGGGTGGAATTTTTATATGGGTAGCCATCAAGACTATATCTTGGGGATGATCATATTTGGTCCACCACGGGGGTTTAACAAGGAGACCCATTGTGACCATGTAAGTCCCCCCGGGGCGTCGCCGATCGATACAAGATCCGCACGAGGTCTAGGAGTGCGGAATCCTCCTAGACTCGTTAATGGTGTAGAAGACTAAGAACACGATTACACACACGAACAAATACAAGAACGGAATAATCAAATCTGCAGATTCTTATATAATAAGCAAACAAACACGTTACATACCGTAACCAAACAGAAAACACGACTGACCCGAGGTGAGCTCTACCTCGGGTCGTCTCACACGACTCTCCTTGTCTCTTACTCTCTCTAGCTACTTGAACTGCTCAAAACACACACTAATTTCTGGATCCACGAACCTAAACAAGACATACGTATATATATATAAAACATTCTCGGGCCTGGGCTTCAGTAGGCGAAGTTGTGCTAACTTCGCCTATGGCGAAGTTGTTCTAACTTCGCCTAAGGCGAAGTTGTGCTAACTTCGCCTGTGGCGTTCCGCTGGTCAGAATTGCATAGCGACGGTCACAAAATGTACCAACAGTCTCCCCTTTGACCGTTGCTCTCAATTCTAACAAACACAAAATATCATCTGTTACACGACTTGCACCAACAGCCCCCCTCTTAACTGATGATCTTCTGTTTGCAGTCAACCAGCCGTGTCTGAATCTGTCATGTAGCTTCACAAATCTACCAATCACCCAGCGTCTTCCATATCAGATCTCCCCTTCAGTGTTAGCTTCTCCGACATTATAGATTGAGGTCTTTGAAATGCATGCATCCTCGTGCCAATAGATCATCTCAACCAATCACGTGAGTCCATCTGACTTCACCAACACGTGAAGTTGGGCTTCCTCCACAACTTCACCAACTCGTCGGCATACGATAAGGTTTAATCTTCAACTACTCAACATCAAGTGATCAATTTCATCACAAAACCACCTTAACAGAATCTAACACATGACCATTAATTAATCCGAAGCATCTTCAATCACCAGGGATAACGATCAAGAACATAAACACGTTAATTCACGATTAAATCCAACTTGTTCCAGAATTTTCACTCTAATAAATAAGCATCACGTTTCAGGAACCAATTCTCGAACGCCTTGAAAATAACATAAATAATATGCTCTGACCGCAATCCAGTAATGACGAAAACCTTCTGTTCAATTTGACTTTCTTCAGTTGGTCAACCTCGAACAACAACAATTTCATTGCCCACAAACACCCAAATATGTGTCAATATCCAGTTTCAATCAATATCCCATTCACAACCTCAACTCCATATCCAGAGTTGACACGTATTTGTTCACACGTAAGACCAAGAGATAACAACTTTCACTCGTTGACAGAACAACGTCTTAGGTCTCACAATAATCGTGTACACCGGGCCATACAGACGAAAACACCAAAATACTTTTTTTTTTTCGTTAACTTCGCCTAAAAGTCAACTTCGCCCCTCAATAACTTCGCCTGGCCATAACTTCGCTTGGCTGCTAACTTCGCCTGGCCAATAACATCGCCGAAACCCTACGAACAGTGACGGCAACTTCGCCTGAATCCCATAACTTCGCCTGCGGCGCTGTTCAGCCCAGAACGCATCAGATTCGTGCCAGAAACACCAAAACGCTGATCTCGAACCATAGCATAAGAGCCTAAGGCTCTGATACCACATGTAAGTCCCCCCGGGGCGTCGCCGATCGATACAAGATCCGCACGAGGTCTAGGAGTGCGGAATCCTCCTAGACTCGTTAATGGTGTAGAAGACTAAGAACACGATTACACACACGAACAAATACAAGAACGGAATAATCAAATCTGCAGATTCTTATATAATAATCAAACAAACACGTTACATACCGTAACCAAACAGAAAACACGACTGACCCGAGGTGAGCTCTACCTCGGGTCGTCTCACACGACTCTCCTTGTCTCTTACTCTCTCTAGCTACTTGAACTGCTCAAAACACACACTAATTTCTGGATCCACGAACCTAAAAAAGACACACGTATATATATATAAAACATTCTCGGGCCTGGGCTTCAGTAGGCGAAGTTGTGCTAACTTCGCCTGTGGCGTTCCGCTGGTCAGAATTGCATAGCGACGGTCACAAAATGTACCAACAGACCACTTCTTTTTGCCCTTGTTTTACACCCCCTTGTACATCAGATTTGAGACGATTGCAAGCTTCTTCTTAATGCTTGGTATCTTGATGATGTGATGATCATTGGAGATTCAATGGAGGTGGCTAAAGTGTTGGATATCATTAAGGTGACGGGTCCAACTTTGGGTCTTGAACTGAATATTAAGAAAATTGAGCTATTTTGGCCTTCTTGTGATGGTACGAAGTCTCGTGACGGTTTATTTCCTGCTGACATCGGAAGACCATTATTAAGGGTGAAGCTTCTTGGGGGAGCTGTTAGTAAAGACATCGGGTTTATTAGGGGGTTGGCAAAGAAGAGAGCCACTAATGTTGTTGATTTGATGTGTCTTCTCCCAAAACTTGGTGACCCGCAGAGTGAGTTACTTTTGCTTCTATCATGTATGGGTATTGCTGAATTTTTCTTCGGTTTGAGAACATGCCAACCTGTACACATGATGGAGGCAGCGTTGTTCTTTGACAAGGGATTGTGTGAGGCGATCGAGGACATTGTAGTTTGTGGAGGTCCTTTCTTTGGAGACCTCCAATGGCGACTTGCTTCCTTACCCATTAAGAATGGGGGTTTGGTGTTATATTCGGTAGCAGAGGCTTCCTCCTATGCGTTTGTGGCCTCGAGAGCGCAATCGTGGGTGCTTCAGGATCACATTTTGCGAGAAAGTGGTATATGTGGGATGGATTCTGATTATTCTTGTGCTTTGCTTGTCTTCGTGATATGATTCCAAACGTCGATTTTAACAGTTTCACTAACAAAGAGACTGCCCCCTCTAAAACCCAACATGCATTGGCGAGTGCTCTTTTTAGTAAAATTGTTCACGACATGGAGTCAAACTTTGACATGACAAGTAGACAAAAAGCCATTTTTGAGTGTTTACGAGCACCACATGCTCAAGATTTTCTTCTTGCTATCCCTATAGATGGGTTAGGCTAGCATATGTCTCCAGCGGAGTATTGTACTATCCTTAAGTATCACCTCATGATTCCTCTATTCCCGGTTGATGAGATATGCCATGTTTGTCGTAAGACGTATTTAGACTCATATGGGGAGCATGGATGCATTGTAAAGAGCTCCCGGGGTTCAAGTACCGACACGATCTAGTTAGGGATGTGCTCTTTGACATATTCAAGCGGGCCGGAATTTCTGTTAAGAAAGAAGCACCTGTGAATTTCTTGACTGATCCGTCGGAAGGAAGATCATCTCTTTGACCGGCTGACATTTTGGTGTTTGGATGGATAGGAGGAAAACATGCTTGTGTAGATTTAACAAGGGTTTCCTCTCTGGTGGGCTTAGGGAGTAGTGGTTTCACAGCCGGTCAAGCTGCTTTGAAAACTGCTTCAGGGAAGGTGACCAAACATGAGAAAGCGTGTCTTGACAACCAACATGTGTTTATTCCTTTTGCTTTTGTCACTTTTGGTTTCCTCACGTCTGAAGCTGTGGAGCTACTTACCCGTGTTCAACGGGTCATACATAGTAATGTTTTATGACTCCAAGATCCGCAATGTAGTTTTTAAAAGATTAGGTTTTGCAATTCAAAAGGGGATAGCGGCGGAGCTTGTTGCCCGCTTGCCTTCTATTTCGATGTAATTTAAGATGATTATCTAAATTAAAGATTATAAAACTCAGTTATTATTTGATTTTCTTTATTCACAGTTACTTTTAGGTGTATGTTTTTTAAAATAATACCTAATTGTAACCAAATTTTAAATATATTTTTATTTAATTTGAACATTAACAAAAGAAGTTCGCAACAGTTGATAATTAGACATCAAGACACAATCGTAAGTCCTTATAGATAACACGAAATCACAATTGATTGATTAGAATAATAATTTTATTGAACAAATGAACACATCGGTTTTATAACTTATCTCCTTGAATATAATTAAATCACATCAAAGAATATAATTAAACCACATCAAAAAATATAATTAAACCACATCAAAAAATAATGTATACTAAAACATGTCTTGGTGGATGTTCTTGAACATTAACAAAAGAAATTCGTAACAATTGATAATTAGACATCAAGACACGATCGTAAGTCCTTATAGATAGCGTGAAATCACAATTAAATTATTAGAATAATAATTTTATTGAACAAATGAACACATTGGTTTCATAACTTTATCTCCTTAAATATAATTAAACCGCATCAAAGAATACTGTATAATGAAACATGTCTTGGTGGATGTTCTTCGGAATCAACAAGCAATTGCATCTTCTACTCGAAAACGCGATTGTGGCATGTTTTGTCACACGGGTATGGGCAATCTATCTTTTGAAATGTAGCGCGCTCATAGTACCAGTCTCCAACCGCTTTTGCGATTGTCTGTTATAATGGTTAACACATAACAAAACATTAGATCCAAAAACGTTAACTTGAAATGGAAACTTATGTTATACATTATACTGCGTTACATACCGTGTTGCCCAACAATGGAGAATCATCTCTCAACCATGTTTCTTGAATTCCAGTTTGACAGTGGGAATAACACGAGTTGATGAACATTCCTCTCGAAGGAGAGTTATCGAATCCAGTCAATGCCTTTAAGAACTCCTGTCTGTACCCTGTGAAATTTGCCAGAAACATGGGTCAGGAGTGTGAATTAAGTTTAACTCATTAATTGTTTACCAAAAAAAAAATAAAAAATAGCATGCTTCAACCCAATACTAAAAATGACCCGTTTTAACCTGACATGCTACCCAACACGTCCGTATTGTGGCTTAAAGACTTAAAGGTATTAAAAGACACAAGAGCGAACCTTGCAGGATATTAAGTTGATCAGATGAACACTTTGTTATGTCAAGTTTGCATTCGTGCCAGACTCCTTTTCGATCAGCAACGCCGGGAGCCAATATATTCTTTACCTGTAAAATAATATAAATCACAATTAAATTAAATAAATACCCATAAACCTATATAGAAACCAAATAACCAATGCATATATTTATTCTGTTCATACGGAATTTTGCCTAACCTGCCATGAATCATAGGCCGCATTTATCAAAAAAATCGGTGTTTTGATGTATTGCACCATGTTTTGTGGGAAAAAGCACTGCAAAAACCACAAGAAATGTTAGTTATAACACAAGAAAAAATAAACTTAAAAAAAAAATTACGACATCCGCTCTTACCAAACCAGGACTCATTTTCGAAGTGCAGTCGGGAGACAAGACTTTAGCTGATCCCTACAAATCGACGTTATAAAAAAATAATAAAATTAACGACAAGTGAATAACGAATATAAAAAACTATAATTTAGAAGGGGTTAGAAGGGTACATGTGTGTTAACAACATCTGCAAAGAAGCCTTCAATGTAACTTGTTCCAATCACGGTCTTCCTGTTTGTTTATGAACCAATAATGCCAACTTCTTACATTGAAGAATATGCCAATGAAGTGAAAACAAAAATAATATCTAAAACGAATATTTACGCGTTAATGAAGAAACCAGCATCCGAAAGGCATTTCACTTTAGTGATTGCGGGTAAAAGTGATCTAAAGTTATCACACTGCAGTATGGAAGTGAGTCCACCAGCTGAACAGCCAGCAAGCATGGCCTACATTATAAAAGTAAAAATTAGTAACTAAATATATGCGAACAAGGGGAATAAATGATTAAAATTCAACTATGTATTAAGTTTTACATTTTTCGCGTTCTTCATTCCTTGTGCTAGTAAATCTTCGATAACAGCCCGGAAAATTCTTGCTCCTCTGTAGTAAAGATTGGTTTTCTAGAAAAGAAAGGATATGAAATACGTTAGACAACAGGTCAAAACAAACAACTTTTTAGCAAGGGCCAGGATGGGCCGGCCCACAAACAATTTTTTCTTTTCTTTAACTTAAAACATCATTAAAGTTAAACCTATGTTGTTACAACAAAAAACTTTAGTTTTTATTTTTTAATAAAACAATTTAGAAACTTCAAGATTTGTTATAAAACTATGACTTACAGGATCAACTTCTTCCACATCACCGGTAAACGATGCTCCATCACAATATCGAACCTTGATTCTATTCCAATCATAAAAATCTAAAAACAAAGCGCAAAAGTAAATAGAAGGACCACTTGTTTTTGTTATTATTAAATGTCACACTCGAAAGTCGACTTACCAGGGTTATACTTTGGCTTGTTGTGGAACATCCCCGAGAAGGTCTCGGTCGTGGACATTTGTTTGGAAGAACCTCTACGTGTATCTCTACGCTCAAGGCAATTCGTGGCATTGTTACACCAACCTCCTCCCTATTTGAGAATATATATTTTAACAAGGGTTTATCGCATTATCATTACCATAATTAGGCGATTGGATATAATGTAGTTCTATAACTAGTTAATTAATTAATTAATCCCCGATTAACCACTATGGATTGTCATACATCCAAACTTATTACGCTTTTAATCAATTTTATAAATATAACTTACAAACTATACATAAGTTTAAACTGAGAAGCATATTCAAGTCATTATAATATACCTCGAAGAAAACCAACCAGTTGTCGATTCCTGCACCGAACCCCTTGTCGAAATGATACGCAGGAGCACTTCCATCCAAACAAACTGCAGATGACCATGATTAACTTTGAGTTAACAACTTAATTAACATTTCAAAAACAACAAAAATAAAATAAAATATTATGTCATATAGTAAAGTTGGAATATTTCATAGTGGAAAGATAAAGCTAGTTTACCAGCTCCTTGAGCAACAGCACTGTCTAGAAAAGTGAGTCCAACTTCATAACCTTCAATACTCAAGGCACTTAATAATAATAATCCCACTAAAACTATGCATCCTCCTCCCCTCATCATACCTTCAATTCCCTAAAGATTTCAAAACAAAATATATATAAAAAAAACTGAACCATATGCATATGTATATATAATGTTTCACCAAATACATATTCATCCTATCACTTGCCAAGCTAGAATAATGACACACACCCACATTTCTTAATTACTAGTATTGACTTTTGTGGTCATACTAGTCAATCAACAAAACCTAATAACTAAGATTGCTTTAACCGTTATTTAATACACAATGATAAGGTATGAAAAGATGTAAACTGGTTTTAAACACAACCATATCAACTTCATATTCAAAAACCACATAAGTTGCATATATTGACCACAAAAAAAGTTATAAAAAAAAATTCACATAAACTTCACTACAACTCACACACACACGTACCCTTAGAGATGAAGATGAACTTACAGTTGATTTATAAAACTTGACTGTTAAATGCAACTGATGTGTAACGTTATATATGTATATGTATATATATACTAATTAGTGAGAAAGAAAGATGGGTTTGGAAGTTTCGTTTGACGCGTATAAAACAGGCACCGACGAAGACAAGGATTCGGTGAGAGTGTGCATGCATATATAGATAAAGTCAAAGACAGCTTGCAAAGCGGCCAACAGTATTGTTTTCGGACCAGAGTCTATAATTGTGGATCCACTTGTCAGAAGTCAGAACATTGTATTATTTTACTGCTACTCATGCCAGGCGTTACTGTTTAAAACTTAAAATTCAACTCGCTGGTGGGATTTACGTAGTTTGTAACGTTGCCTACACTCCTATGGTAAAACTGAAAGAGAATACTCATAAAACAAAGTTGTGGTATGTTCAAAAAGTATAGCGATATGTGTTTTACGTTGATTAAAAACTATAAAAATAGGTATCGGTATCGGTATCGGTTCCAATAATATTGATACTGGTATCAATGTTGTTCGTTCGGAGTTGGTTTGGTTTGTCACTGGTATGGAAACGACACTTGTATATTTTACGATATAAAAACAAACTTTATTTTGAATATGACTCCGTTTTAAACAAAATTTATACTGTAATGTCGAGGGAAAAAAATACATTATATTATATATTATATATTAATTTTTTAATAGAATAAATATAAACTCCTAAAATACATACACCATGCAAAATTATAAGTTTGCTTAACAATTCCATTTCTCTATTTCTTCTTTATTAATAGGCATATACAAATATGACAAGTATATCTCTAATATAGAGATAATATACAAGAATTATAACTGAATATAAACTCCAAAATTACATTTATTCTATTTATATGTGTATATATATAGTATAGCTGTAAAATAAATGTTCTAGTTGTAAAAGTTTTACTATACATTTGGTTGCTTTTTATTTATCGTGTACGTCTCGTAAGTATCTCTTAATGGTTGTCTAGTCAGACTATTAATATTTACACGTCACTACGTCTTGTGAGACGACTAACACTTATACTACATTACAAAGAAATCTGGTTCATAGCTGTGATACCCAAAAGTAGAGGGGTATAAAACCGTGTTTTTTCAGAAATCAGTTGCAATTAAAGTCAGCGGTATTGATCAAACCGGTTTCATAGAAGAATGCTCGGGTTTGGAACCAAGTTTCTTGTTTGGAAAACTAAAATCAAGAGGAACTCGGTAGGTTCAGAACTGAACCAGGCGAGTTCAAAGCCCATCCTGGTCATCCTCGAACTGGTTTTAATATATATATATATAGTATAAAATAAACAAAATAAAACCTTTTATTATTTATTTTTAGAAATTACAAAAACTTAAATTGCAATGCATTATAAAAAATCTTAGAAATCACAATACATTTTAGTTTTTGTTGTTTAATCGCGTCGTGATTTGGTTATTAATCACTGTTGCTTAATAGTGTTGTTGGAACCCAAACTATTGCATAGTTCATCAAAAGTGATTTCTACATTAATTTGTAAGTTTTCTTTTTAAAAGCGAACATATTAACAAAAAAAATAACTACTCATAAGTAGCAAGCAATACAGACGTGCAAAGAAACAAAAGTGAAAAGCAAAGTTGACAAATAACCTACTAACAAGAAATCAAAATTAAATTTGCAACACTTGTTCACTCAAACAATGATCTTTTACTTCTATTTTTCACCCACATGAATGAAGAAACGTGGATCGACTCACTGGTAGACGATCTACTTTCCTCGGGTGTGATTATGTTATTTCACCGATGGTTCTCTGGGATCCGGATTCTTCCACCTACAAAATGAACAGCACCGTAAACTTACCCCTCAGAAAGGGACAGAGGGGTCCTCTTTGGGATAACCCTCCGGTGTGAGAATAAGAATTTGTAGGAGAAGATAATAATATGAGAGTAAGGAAATTGGAGAGTATTGCATAATATAGTTGAATACTGTGTAATTGGATGTGTAATTGGATGTGTCCTTCCTTGTAGAGTTGATGTGGTATTTATAGTGCTAGGGTTTCCACTGATTGAGCTCAGCCTTGTTGGCCTCCTCCAATTGCTTTGCGCCACGTGTACTTGGGACACCTGGTGCTTTTTCATTGGTTATAATCACGTGGTAGCACATGGGTTTTGCTGAGTTGTCCACCTTTCATTGGCAGCTGTCAACATCAGCATATTCTTATTCCTTAAAAAGATACCTTCTGAAAGGTTGTCTGACGTGCACAATCAAGGTTGCCCTAATCCTGATTTGGATAAGGACGAGGTTGATTATGTGCATGTGTGATACGCGCCTATCCTGAGGATGCGCGAGGTCTTCTCTTTATTCTCACGCGCAGATGTTTCATGCGCAGATGTGATATGCACAAGCATGTGATATGCGCCACGCGCAGATGTGATATGCGTGAGCATGTGATACGCGTGAGCATATGTGATGCGTGAGCATATGTGATGCCTGAGCATGTGATGCATGAGCATGTGCGACATGCGTGAGCATATGTTATATGCGCCATGCGCATAGGTTTTGGCTTTGTGCCTTCATAATGTCTTGATTTCAAGCCTCTTGTCTATATCTTGTGGGTTGACCCGCCTCGCTCGGTGTTGAGGCGGGTACATACCTCTTCAAGCCCCCCCAGTCTAATGTGTGTCTTGTCTCGCGCGAGCGAGGTACGATAGATATTAGACTTGATAGTTTGCTCTTTCAATATGGTTTGTCTTTTCTTCTTGTTACTCATCGGTGCGCGAAATTCTATCCTTTTGGTTGAAAACGAATCGTCCTTGTACGTGGTTGGTTGTTGCTGACATGCGTCAGTGATGGAGACGTGTCAGACCTTTCGTGTGCTCGAGGTGCTACAGTTGCCTGTCATGTCCCCTCACATAGTGTCAGGAACACGTGTCGCGCTCGCGTTGGTCCGTACCTGCGAGTGGTGGCGCGTGAACTATGGCAGCACCTGTATCGTTTCTTTTCGTGTCCCCTCACAGTGTCAGGGACACGTGTCGCGCTCGCGTTGGCTTACACCTGCGAGTAGGGGCGCGTGAAGTCCGATCAGTACCAAATTTTCTCTCTCCTGGGCCTATAAAAGCAAGCCCTTAGCGTTTTAATCCTTCATCTTCCTTGTTGTTTATTCAGAGCTCTTTTATTTCTTTCATTCTATCCCGATTACCTGTCTTCTGCTTCCAGATCTCTGTTCTTTAGAAGCAACCCTTGTTCGATTTTATAGTTGCATGTCTGATAGCTCAGACAACACAATCTCCCCTATCCATTGCCGTGTGAAATCTTTGGTGATGTCTACGTTGAAGAAGACCGGCAAGGGGAAGAGGGCTGCTGAGGCCTCATCGGAGGAGGTAGGGAGGACCAAGGCAGTGAAGAAGTGGGATGAGATCCCCTGCAAACTGAGGCAGGCCGATTTTGACAGCCTTATCGCCTCTCAGGGTTTTCTCCCTGAGTATGGCTGCATGCTGCCGGCGGCCGGGCAAACGGCGGCGGACCCGCCCACCGGCTATATATCTCTTTATTGCCATTTTTTCACCCACTGCAACCTTCGTCTCCCGATGACAAGGTTTGTGGGTGCGCTGCTTAAGTTTTATGGGATTCATATATCTCAAGTCCATCCGTTTGGACTCGTGCGCATGACTCACTTTGAGTTCATGTGCAAATCTCAGCGCGAGGAGCCCACCTCTCGGCGCTTTCAGTTTTTTTATAAGCCCAAGATCCAAGATTCTTGGTTCTCATTTATTCCTCGCAGTCAGAAGGTCAAGTGCTGCACTGTTTCATTCAAGAGCCTTCATGACTGGTCTGAGAGATTTTTCTACATCAGGGCTGGTGTGATCCCCATCCGCATGACCATGCGCGCGATCTCTTCTGTGCCTGCGGATGTGGGTGTCTTCAAGAACCCAACTGGCGCCTGGGTTAAAAAGTTGACTGCCGAACCATCCCCCGCCAAGAACATTTGCGAGGAGGCGCTGGTGGGGGTTGGTATGAGCAGGAGGTGGGCCGACAGCGCGACTGAGCCCGTTATCCAAGTTGACGGCTTGTGTAAGTTAATCTCATTGCATTGCTTCTGCGCGAATATAATTCGTTTTGCTGATATCATTTGACTTGTTTTGTGTAGTCAGCAAGGAGTATGTCCACGCCGCCTATGATGAGCATATGGAGGGTGGCTCCGTCGCGCTGGGCGCTGGGGAGGTTGGCTTCCCCGATCGCTTTGATGACATGTTCATCCCTGTTGATCTGGGATTTCTCTTTGACAGCGATGCGCCTGGTAAGCCTTTGTACTTATGCTTATGCCTTTATAATACCAAATTTGGCTAACACTTCCGTTGCACGTATTGTAGATGCGCTCGAAAACTACGAGCTGGAGCTCGCGGAAGAGGAGGAGGAGGAGGAGGAGGCTGAGGTGCCCCAACTAAAGCGTAAAGCTAAGGGGAAAACTGGCGTAGGGGCCCGTAAGAAACAGAAGAAAGATGATGCCCCTGTTGTTCAGGATCCTCCTACTCAGGCGAAGGGACTTGAGAAAACCCAGGTGTTTACCACCAAGTTTTCCTTGTCTTCCCTGCCTCAAAAAGTGGGCAGACCTCCTGTCCACACGAGGTATGGTGCCACTACCTCCTCCCTTCGCGCGGCGGAAAAGGGAAGCGGCGTTGCGCCTTCGACAGGTATACTTTGCTTATCATTTGCTTATCTTTTATGGTTCTATGAGCGCGATTCTGATAGAATTACTAATGAATCTTTGCTCACTCAAATGTTTGTAGAGCCGGCGACCTTGGTGGATCAACCTCAAGCGCAACAAGATGCCGAGGCTGCGCCGGAGGTCGCTTCGAAGTCCCCTGTTTTACCCTCAAAAAAGGGGAGAATGGACTTCATGGCGATGTTTGACTCGCGAACGGCGTTGCGCCAAGGTATGTATTGCGCTTTTATTTTCTGACTTTTTCCTTTTAGATCAAGTCATGAACCATATCTTTTTGTTGATTTTTTCATAGGAGTCATAGCTGGCGTACAAGCTGCTGGCGGCACTCCTGGCGCCGGTGCCAGCGCCGTTGGTTCTGCTCCCGCTCCTGCAAGCACTGAATCTCCCCTCATCGGGATTACTAAGGAGCAGGAGGCCGTTTTACGCGCCGACCTGGCGGCGTCGAGACCTCCCTCACCTTCTCCTGCGCACAGCCCTCCTCGCGAGACTGATTTTGGTTCTAGGTCACAGGAGAAAAGGCCTGTTTCAGAGGAGGATGAGGAGTTTGAAGTTGAAGACTCCGACGGTGGCCGCGCCAGCCCTGCTGCGCCACGAGATTTTCCGGCGCAGTCTTCTCGTGGGGCTGGCGCTGACTTTTCTGCTTCATCCCCGCAGGTATAGGTTCGTTTTTGCTCCGCTGCGCGGACTTCCATCTTAGTGTTTTGATGACTTAGATCATTACTTTGTGTTTGCAGTAAGCCGATCACATTTACCGCCCGAGATGGAACATTACTGAGGACAGCTCATTTCAGTCCATGGGTGTGTGTGCGGACTTCTGGGCTCATTCTGTGCCTCCAGCTGAAAGGAGGTTTCAGGAGGGCCGCGCTCGCGATGACTTGCTCAACGATCATCTGTTTGCTGGGTCGGCTTTCTTTGCTGCCTCCCAAGAGCTTCGCTATGATTACGTAAAGGTACGTGATGCTCTTGCGGAAGCCAAGCAAGAGGCTAAAGTGTCTGCTTGGCATCTTTCTGATGCTCGAGAGAGAGCTGAGAAACTCCAAGCAGAGCTCAGCGAGAACAGAGCAAGTGCCAACACTGCCTTCGTGAAGCGCGGTCATGAGTTACAGGCTGCGCAGGAGAAGCTACAGGCGGCCGAGGCGGACGCGGCCAAGTACGCGCGTAGAGTGCGTGACTTGGAGCTGGACGCGGAGGCGCGTGACCAAGCTCTTGTCCAGTCTATAACTGAAAAATCATCACTGGAGAGTGAGGTTGCGCGCCTGAAGAAGGAGCTGGCGGCCGCGCAGGCCGAGAAAGATGAAGCCTTGGTGACGGCAGCGTCTAGCCAGGAAGCACTCGAGCTTGCGCGAGCGGAAAAGGAAGAAGCCTTGGCGGCAGCAGCGTCCGACAAAGAGGAGCTGAAACAGACTAAGGAAACTGTTGAGTTGTTAAACTCTCAGATTCCTGCTCTTGAGACGTCTGTTGCTTCCCTCGCGCAGGATCGTCAATGGCTAATCTCACAGGGTATGACTCGTTGCGCTTACGCGATGAAATACTCAGACGAGTTTCAGGCCCTTGTGATGGATTGCAACGCTGCCGCGCGCTTGGTGGGTCGAGCTGAAGGGTTTAAGGATGGCTATGAATATGGCATGCTGAAGAAGAACCCATCCGACTACCCTTATCAGAGCGACGTTGCCTGCGCGGACATGGCCGAGATGGGGGAGAAGTATTTGAATACTCCCATTCCCATCCTTGCGCAGGTATTTTAACCTTAATGAGATTACCTTGACTTATTTTCCAAGTCTTTTTTGTACTCATATTTTTCCATATGATTTGCAGATATCCGCGCTTGCTGACCAGCCCGACCTCGGCGCGCTAAAGAAATTACTTGACGAGTGCGAAGGGGCTGGTGGCGGCGATGATGGCGCGGGGAATGCTGCTCCTGCTAGCGGCTCTGGCGTGGCCAAAGGATCCGCTCCTGACACTATTGTGATAGAAGACTCCATTCAGGATGAACAACTTGACTATGGTCAGTTTGGAGATGACGAGGAGCAGGCTGCGCCAGATGCTGAGGGCGGTGATGAGGATGATGGAGAGGCTGACGTCGACGTGGAGACTTGAGAAGCCCTTCATGTTTTTTGTTTTTTATTTGTAGTTTGTATCTCATCATCTTGTAAACTTGTAAATTTCAATGCTTTGGAATGAAATTTTGTTTTTTCCTTATTCGCATCTTGCGCATTCCCCATTCATCTCTTTATATTGCATGTTTGCTTGTTGAATATAAGATATGCTTGCACGTTGAAATAAGAACAAGGTTGTTATGAAATTATTATACTTAATCCTTGTCATATTGTAAGTGATTTTGCCATATCTTGATTATGTTGACACGTGCCTTGGCGTTTTCATTATTCCTCTTTTGCGCGACGTTATCGCGCATTTATTATATGGAATTATGAGTTTTTTAGCCTTTACGTGTCAATATGTGTTACTCAGATATCCATTACAATTTCATGCGCGACCTCGACCTGAGACCTTAACAACTATGTTTTGGCTTTTGCTTTGCCTTAGTTGTGCTTAGGTATTTTTATGGTCAGGCTGCGCAGCATGTAGGATGGATGTTGTGAGTGATTTGAGCTAAGGCTCACATTATTGGGCTAAGGCCCTGAGCTAAGGCTCATATTATTGGGCTAAGGCCCTGACGTTTTAGAGTTAAGACTCGTTAACGCGTTTGAGCTTGAAGCTCGCGCATGTATGTTTTACTTCGTTTTATTTCGTTTTGATGTCAATACAATGTTGTCATATTGCTCAAAATTAATAAAGGGAAGTGTGAAACATGTATGCAAAAGGTAATAGAATCCACATTAAGAGAAGATAGCGCGTATCATTATTCATAATGGCTTAAAGAGCCTTAATTACAAATTTGACAATTTTTACATGAAACATTTTCTAAGCTATGCTGCGTTCAATGCGCGCGGGATCTTCTTTCCATTCAAATTTTTTAAGGCGTATGCGCCTTTTCCCAATTCTTCCAAGACTTGATAAGGTCCCTCCCAATTGGGGGACATTTTTCCCGGGGGTATCGCGCGGCTAGCTTCATTGTTTCGAAGGACAAAATCATTTTTCTTGAAGTGGCATTCTTTCACGCGCTGGTTGTAATATTTTTCCAGTTTTTTCTTGTATTTGGCTTCACTGATGATAGCCGCCTCTCTGCGCCCTTCAAGTAAGTTGAGATCCAACCTTCTTTCGCGCTCGTTATCAATCTTGCTCATCATGAGCACTCTATGGGATGGGCATCCAATTTCTGCTGGAATCATTGCCTCCGTTCCATAGGTTAGGCTGAACGGGGATTCGCCATTGCTGGTTTTGCTTAATGTCCTGTGTGCCCACAGGACATTAGGTAGCTCTTCGACCCAAGAATGGGATTCTCCCTCTAACCTTTTCTTCAGCCCATTCAGCAAGCTTTGGTTCGCGCGTTCCACTTGGCCATTCCCCTGAGGGTGATAAACTGAAGTGAAAATTTGGTTGATGCGCAATTCCTTGAGCCAGCTGGATATCTTCTTGTCAGTGAATTGCTTGCCATTATCGCTCACAATTTCCATGGGCAAGCCAAAACGGCATATGATGTGGCTCCAGATAAACTGCTTCATCGCTTCGGCTGTGATTTTTGCTAGTGGCTTGGCTTCAACCCATTTTGTGAAATAGTCTACTGCCACTACCAAAAATTTTACTCGCCCTTGCGCTTGCGGAAGGGGACCCACAATGTCGATTGCCCATTTGTGGAAAGGCCATGCGGAGGTCACTGGAATCAAGTTGTTCTTTGGCCGCATGGTGTTTGGCGCATAGCTCTGACATGCTTTGCATTTTTGGATCTCTTTCAGAGCGTCCAAGTACATGCCTGGCCAATAGTAACCTGCACTCATTGCCTTGCCAACCACCATGCGCGGGCCAGCGTGTATTCCACAGATTCCTTCGTGTATCTCTCTGATCACATAGCTTGCTTCCTCAGCATCTAGGCATTTCATGAGCGGCCCAAGATAAGAGCGTCGATATAATGTGCCATCAAGGAGTTCATAGTTCTGCGACTTGTGTCTTATCTTCCTCGCCTGTGCGCGATCGTCCGGTACCTTTCCCTCCTTCAAGAATTCCATTATTGGAGTTATCCATGATGAAGGGGTTGTATGAGTTACAAGGACAGACTTCGCTACCACCGACGGGTTGCTCATTACTTCTACCCTGACATATTTGCCAAAGTGATCGAAACTGGTTGATGCCATCTTACTCAGCGCGTCTGCAGATTTGTTTTCACTGCGCGGAATATGAATGATTCTGAAGCAGTCAAATTGCTCGATGAGCTTTTTCGCCTGCTCTAGATATAGAGGCATGGTGTTCTCCTTGGCATCATAAAGGCCATTGACCTGTGCTGCTACCAAGTATGAATCAACATGGGCCTCTAGCTCTTTAACTCCGAATTTGTGCGCGATGCGCAGGCCAGCCAGCAGGGCTTCATACTCAGCCTCATTGTTGGTGCTCTTGAAGTCCAACCTGATGGCGTAAGTATATTCATGATTCTCTGGATCCACCAGTTTGAGGCCTGCACCGGACCCTTCGTTGTTTGAAGCTCCGTCAGTGAACAATCTCCAAACATTTTCTTCATCATTGGCTCGCGGAGGGTCTACCTCGCGCTGAGCCTCTTCAATTTTTCCTTCTGGAATTTCCGCGATGAAATCAGCTAAAACTTGCCCCTTTATTGCTGGACGGGGCTTATAGGCGATCGTGTGTTCACCTAATTCCAGGGCCCATTTTGTCAGCCTTCCCGAGAGCGCGGGGCGCCGCAAGACTTGCTAGATGTTGTAACCAGTTAGAACTTCAATAGGATGACCATTGAAATATCTATGAAGCTTGCGCGACGCGTGTGTTAATGATAAAACTAACTTTTCCATGATGGAGTAGCGCGTCTCAGGATCTGTCAGCACCCGACTCACATAGTATATTGGCGTTTGGATTCCCTTGCGATCCACCGACAATACTGCGCCGATGGCGCGCTCTCCTGCTGATAGGTACAATGTCAAAGTTTCACCAGGAAGTGGAGCTGTGAGCGCGGGCAAATTTATCAAACACTCTTTTATCTCACTGAAAGCTTGCTCGGCCTCAGGAGTCCATTTGAATTGGCTTTTCTTTAAGCAATTTTTCAATGTATTAACGAATGGGGTAGATTTGCTTGCATGGTTCGCTAGGAACCTGTTGATTGATACCAATCTCCCATTCAACTTTTGGACTTCTTTCATGGTGGATGGCGAGGGCATGTCAAGGATGGCCTCCACCTTTTCTGGGTTCACCTTGAAACCATCCTTGGTGACCATTACACCTAGAAATTTTCCCTCTTGTACGCCGAAAGTGCATTTGCTCGGATTGAGCTTCATGTTAACTTCCTTTAGGCGCCCAAGGGTTTCTTCGATGTCTTTGAGCATTTGTTTTTCCTCCCTGCTTTTGATCACCAAATCATCCACATAGACTTCTAGGTTTCTTCCAATTTGCTCGCTGAAAACGGCATCCATAAGTCTTTGGTAGGTGGCGCCCGCATTCTTCAAACCAAAGGGCATTTTTATGTAACAAAAAACACCCTTGCCGGTTCTGAAGGCAGTCTTGTCCTCGTCTTGTGGTGCCATTTGAATCTGGTGATAGCCCTTGTAGGCATCTAGGAAACATTTGAGCTTGAATGGCGCCACGGAGTCCACCTTTGCGTCGATGTTTGAGAGGGGGTAACAATCTTTTGGGCATGCTTTGTTGAGGTCCTTGAAGTCAATGCACATCCTCCACGACCCGTTACTTTTCTTTACCATCACAGGATTGGCTACCCACGTCTGGTATCGTATCGGGCGGATGATGTTTGCGCGCAGTAGATCCTCAACCTGCTCATTCATGGCCCTCGCTTTCTCATCCCCCATGACTCTCTTCTTTTGAGCAATTGGCTCTACAGACTTGAACGTGTTGAGAGAATGTTGTGCCAGGTCTCGCGGAACCCCAGTCATATCAGAGTGTTGCCACGCGAAGACCGACATATATGCTGTGAGCAATCTTTTCATTCTCAACCTCGTGTCGTCTGATATCGTTGCGCCAATTGTGATTTTCTGCTCCGGGAATTTTGGGTTGAGAATCCATTCCTCTGGCGCGTTGTCTGCCATTGGAAGTTTCATTCTCCCTTCCCGCGGAGTACTTGTCACTGCACACAAATGATCTCGGTATACAAAAGTTACACCTGTTGGTGTTGGGAACCCCAACGCGCCGTGCGCTGGCGACGGTATGGCGTTAAATTGGGCAATCGTTCCTCTACCCAAGATCATATTGTGGCAAGAAGTGGTGGGCAAGACCAAGAAGTTGACAACTTCGGCTCGCTTGTGTTTCTCATCCCCCATAGTTAGCTCAAATTGTATTTGACCTAGGGGATAGATGATTTCATTTGAAACACTAGAGATTGGTGCATTCACAATTTCAAGCCTTGCTTGGTCTGCCGGATCCAGTTTTCTGAAACATTGCTCATACATGATGTCTGATTCGCTGCCAGTGTCCACCAGGACTTTTGACACTTCGTAATGAGCAATGTGTGTAGTGATGACAAGAGGACTGCTGATAGAAGGGCCTCCCCTGATTCTTGGGAAGATTACTTGTTGCTCGCGCCAATCTCCTTGGATTTGCGCGCTTCTCTTTCTTGATGTTTGCCCTTGCCTTCCTCCCTCGGCTACACAGATTCTTTTGAACTTTTTGCTGGCAGAGGCTCCTTCTGGTTGTTCACTTTCTGGTCTTCGGTTTTTCACCAGGTGAGCCAGCTTGCCTGATTTCACATCTTTTTCTATTGCATCCTTCAAGTGATGGCATGCATCAGTGTTGTGTCCTGTGGACTTGTGAAACTCACAGTACTTGCCACTGTTTGATGGTCCCTTGTAGTGTAGTGGCTTGGGGCTTTTGAACTGGACATTCTCAGTGCTTAACACTTGTGAAGGTGTTTTAGTGAGGGGAGTCCATATTCTTGGCAGAGGTTTGTTAGGATCTCTGCCGCCTTCCCTCTTGTCACCCTCCCCGCGATTACGAACGTCTTTTTGGGGCTGGGGTGAGCTTGGTTGCGCCTGCTTTTCTGCGGAAGAAAAACTGGTTGGTTGCAACCTGGACCATACAGTGTTCTGTTTGCCCCTTCTTTCGCTGCTGCGCGGTGCCTCTGCTTGATGCCCTCTTTCTCTCGCTCTATCTTGGGCAATTTGTTTTTCATTTCTCGCGAAGACTCGCGATGCTTCCATTAGCTTGGCCCAAGTGGTTGGCATGCCATCTCTGCTTACGAGAGCTCGGCGGAGTTGATCACTGCGCGCGCCTTGTATAAACGCCACGCGCAATAGTTGCTCAGTGATACCTCCGATTGCCAGAGACTCCTGATTGAAACGAGTTATGTAGTCTTCAATCGTTTCATCATTCCTGCGCACGCAGTGCATGATGTCATCAGGGTCGCGCGTGTGTCTGCGCTGTTGTACGAAGTGAGCTTGGAATTTTTCCAATAGTTCCTCGAACCCATCGATTTGCCCAGTAGGCAAGCTTTCAAATCAGACACGCGCCGCGCCCGTGAGGTAGCGAGCAAACATGTGACACCATGTTGGCATCGTCCAGCTTTCTAGGTTTCCAGTGTTGTAAAAACCTTGTAAAAAATCGTCTGGATCTGTTGTGCCGTCATATTTGCCCAAACCACTTGGCATCTTGGTTTTGTGCTGAATGGGGGCCTTCGCAATGCGCTCAGTGAATTTTGAATGTTTCACCAGGATGGCTGGCCTGTACGGTGTGGTTACATCCACTTGCCCTCTCACTGGTGGGCTGTATGGTGTGTGCAGATCCAGATCGGCTCTGGCTCCAGGCGCCATGTTCATTTGCGCACGGAGCTGTGAGCCTCCTGCATGAGTATCTCGCGTCTTCCTGATGCTGTGCACTTCTTCATCACTAAACTCAGCGTGTTCAGTGTGAACAGAGTGACCCTCTTCCGGCGCGCGCCCCCTTCTTGTTCCATGAACGGTTTGCTTATCAAACGCTTGCCTTTGTGTTTTGTGTTTGACCAGCTCATTGTACTTGTCCATTAGACGCCGTTGCTCGTTTATGAGCCATTCTTTAGGGTCATTTGTTTCATCTTCTGGACCCATTGGTCCTTTTTGTTTCGCGCCGGTAAGATTTTGTAACGTGAGATCGTCTGGAGGAGTTTCAGTCTGGCCATGAGGAGTTGTGATGAAGGGACGGTTACTGGTGGTGCGCGTAGAATCACGCGGCACCCTCAGAAACTGCTGTCCCTCATTAACATCCTCACGTTCAATATCCTCCAGAACTTGATCGAAGTTACGAGCACTAGAAACCATGGTGAAAATTTGCTTTTTTTAGAGATCTGATGAGATCTTGTTGCCGTTGTAACAGTGGATGGCGCCCTTTTTTGAGGGTAAAACAGGGGACTTCGAAGCGACCTCCGGCGCAGCCTCGGCATCTTGTTGCGCTTGAGGTTGATCCACCAAGGTCGCCGGCTCTACAAACATTTGAGTGAGCAAAGATTCATTAGTAATTCTATCAGAATCGCGCTCATAGAACCATAAAGGATAAGCAAAGTATACCTGTCGAAGGCGCAACACTAAGATGGAAGTCCGCGCAGCGGAGCAAAAACGAACCTATACCTGCGGGGATGAAGCAGAAAAGTCAGCGCCAGCCCCACGAGAAGACTGAGCCGGAAAATCTCGTGGCGCAGCAGGGCTGGCGCGGCCACCGTCGGAGTCTTCAACTTCAAACTCCTCATCCTCCTCTGAAACAGGCCTTTTCTCCTGCGACCTAGAACCAAAATCAGTCTCGCGAGGAGGGCTGTGCGCAGGAGGAGGTGAGGGAGGTCTCGACGCCGCCAGGTCGGCGCGTAAAACGGCCTCCTGCTCCTTAGTAATCCCGATGAGGGGAGATTCAGTGCTTGCAGGAGCGGGAGCAGAACCAACGGCGCTGGCACCGGCGCCAGGAGTGCCGCCAGCAGCTTGTACGCCAGCTATGACTCCTATGAAAAAATCAACAAAAAGATATGGTTCATGAGTTGATCTAAAAGGAAAAAGTCAGAAAATAAAAGCGCAATACATACCTTGGCGCAACGCCGTTCGCGAGTCAAACATCGCCATGAAGTCCATTCTCCCCTTTTTTGAGGGTAAAACAGGGGACTTCGAAGCGACCTCCGGCGCAGCCTCGGCATCTTGTTGCGCTTGAGGTTGATCCACCAAGGTCGCCGGCTCTACAAACATTTGAGTGAGCAAAGATTCATTAGTAATTCTATCAGAATCGCGCTCATAGAACCATAAAAGATAAGCAAAGGATAAGCAAAGTATACCTGTCGAAGGCGCAACGCCGCTTCCCTTTTCCGCCGCGCGAAGGGAGGAGGTAGTGGCACCATACCTCGTGTGGACAGGAGGTCTGCCCACTTTTTGAGGCAGGGAAGACAAGGAAAACTTGGTGGTAAACACCTGGGTTTTCTCAAGTCCCTTCGCCTGAGTAGGAGGATCCTGAACAACAGGGGCATCATCTTTCTTCTGTTTCTTACGGGCCCCTGCGCCAGTTTTCCCCTTAGCTTTACGCTTTAGTTGGGGCACCTCAGCCTCCTCCTCCTCCTCCTCTTCCGCGAGCTCCAGCTCGTAGTTTTCGAGCGCATCTACAATACGTGCAACGGAAGTGTTAGCCAAATTTGGTATTATAAAGGCATAAGCATAAGTACAAAGGCTTACCAGGCGCATCGCTGTCAAAGAGAAATCCCAGATCAACAGGGATGAACATGTCATCAAAGCGATCGGGGAAGCCAACCTCCCCAGCGCCCAGCGCGACGGAGCCACCCTCCATATGCTCATCATAGGCGGCGTGGACATACTCCTTGCTGACTGCACAAAACAAGTCAAATGATATCAGCAAAACGAATTATATTCGCGCAGAAGCAATGCAATGAGATTAACTTACACAAGCCGTCAACTTGGATAACGGGCTCAGTCGCGCTGTCGGCCCACCTCCTGCTCATACCAACCCCCACCAGCGCCTCCTCGCAAATGTTCTTGGCGGGGGATGGTTCGGCAGTCAACTTTTTAACCCAGGCGCCAGTTGGGTTCTTGAAGACACCCACATCCGCAGGCACAGAAGAGATCGCGCGCATGGTCATGCGGATGGGGATCACACCAGCCCTGATGTAGAAAAATCTCTCAGACCAGTCATGAAGGCTCTTGAATGAAACAGTGCAGCACTTGACCTTCTGACTGCGAGGAATAAATGAGAACCAAGAATCTTGGATCTTGGGCTTATAAAAAAACTGAAAGCGCCGAGGGGTGGGCTCCTCGCGCTGAGATTTGCACATGAACTCAAAGTGAGTCATGCGCACGAGTCCAAACGGATGGACTTGGGATATATGAATCTCATAAAACTTAAGCAGCGCACCCACAAACCTTGTCATCGGGAGACGAAGGTTGCAGTGGGTGAAAAAATGGCAATAAAGAGATATATAGCCGGTGGGCGGGTCCGCCGCCGTTTGCCCGGCCGCCGGCAGCATGCAGCCATACTCAGGGAGAAAACCCTGAGAGGCGATAAGGCTGTCAAAATCGGCCTGCCTCAGTTTGCAGGGGATCTCATCCCACTTCTTCACTGCCTTGGTCCTCCCTACCTCCTCCGATGAGGCCTCAGCAGCCCTCTTCCCCTTGCCGGTCTTCTTCAACGTAGACATCACCAACGATTTCACACGGCAATGGATAGGGGAGATTGTGTTGTCTGAGCTATCAGACATGCAACTATAAAATCGAACAAGGGATGCTTCTAAAGAACAGAGATCTGGAAGCAGAAGACAGGTAATCGGGATAGAATGAAAGAAAGAAAAGAGCTCTGAATAAACAACAAGGAAGATGAAGGATTAAAACGCTAAGGGCTTGCTTTTATAGGCCAAGGAGAGAGAAAATTTGGTACTGATCGGACTTCACGCGCCCCCACTCGCAGGTGTAAGCCAACGCGAGCGCGACACGTGTCCCTGACACTGTGAGGGGACACGAAAAGAAACGATACAGGTGCTGCCATAGTTCACGCGCCACCACTCGCAGGTACGGACCAACGCGAGCGCGACACGTGTTCCTGACACTATGTGAGGGGACATGACAGGCAACTGTAGCACCTCGAGCACACGAAAGGTCTGACACGTCTCCATCACTGACGCATGTCAGCAACAACCAACCACGTACAAGGACGATTCGTTTTCAACCAAAAGGATAGAATTTCGCGCACCGATGAGTAACAAGAAGAAAAGACAAACCATATTGAAAGAGCAAACTATCAAGTCTAATATCTATCTTACCTCGCTCGCATGAGACAAGACACACATTAGACTGGGGGGGCTTGAAGAGGTATGTACCCGCCTCAACACCGAGCGAGGCGGGTCAACCCACAAGATATAGACAAGAGGCTTGAAATCAAGACATTATGAAGGCACAAAGCCAAAACCTATGCGCATGGCGCATATAACATATGCTCACGCATGTCGCACATGCTCATGCATCACATGCTCAGGCATCACATATGCTCACGCATCACATATGCTCACGCGTATCACATGCACACGCATATCACATCTGCGCGTGGCGCATATCACATGCTTGTGCATATCACATCTGCGCATGAAACATCTGCGCGTGAGAATAAAGAGAAGACCTCGCACATCCTCAGGATAGGCGCGTATCACACATGCACATAATCAACCTCGTCCTTATCCAAATCAGGATTAGGGCAACCTTGATTGTGCACGTCAGACAACCTTCCAGAATGTATCTTTTTAAGGAATAAGAATATGCTGATGTTGACAGCTGACAATGAAAGGTGGACAACTCAGCAAAACCCATGTGCTACCACGTGATTATAACCAATGAAAAAGCACCAGGTGTCCCAAGGACACGTGGCGCAAAGCAATTGGAGGAGGCCAACAAGGCTGAGCCCAATCAGTGGAAACCCTAGCACTATAAATACCACATCAACTCCACAAGAAAGGACACATCCAATTACACAGTATTCAGCTATATTAAGCAATACACTCCAATTTCCTTACTCTCATATTATTATCTTCTCCTAAAAATTCTTATTCTCACACCGGAAGGTTATCCCAAAGAGGACCCCTCTGTCCCTTTCTGAGGGGTAAGTTTACGGTGCTGTTCATTTTGTAGGTGGAAGAATCCGGATCCCAGAGAACCATCGGTGAAATAGCATAATCACACCCGAGGAAAGTAGATCGTCTACCAGTGAGTCGATCCACGTTTCTTCATTCTTGTCCCATGGATGGCGCCAATGAAGAAACGTGGATCGACTCACTGGTAGACGATCTACTTTCCTCGGGTGTGATTATGCTATTTCACCGATGGTTCTCTGGGATCCGGATTCTTCCACCTACAAAATGAACAGCACCGTAAACTTACCCCTCAGAAAGGGACAGAGGGGTCCTCTTTGGGGTAATAAGAATTTGTAGGAGAAGATAATAATATGAGAGTAAGGAAATTGGAGTGTATTGCTTAATATAGCTGAATACTGTGTAATTGGATGTGTAATTGGATGTGTCCTTCCTTGTGGAGTTGATGTGGTATTTATAGTGCTAGGGTTTCCACTGATTGGGCTCAGCCTTGTTGGCCTCCTCCAATTGCTTTGCGCCACGTGTCCTTGGGACACCCGGTGCTTTTTCATTGGTTATAATCACGTGGTAGCACATGGGTTTTGCTGAGTTGTCCACCTTTCATTGGCAGCTGTCAACATCAGCATATTCTTATTCCTAAAAAAGATACCTTCTGGAAGGTTGTCTGACGTGCACAATCAAGGTTGCCCTAATCCCGATTTGGATAAGGACGAGGTTGATTATGTGCATGTGTGATACGCGCCTATCCTGAGGATGCGCGAGGTCTTCTCTTTATTCTCACGCGCAGATGTTTCATGCGCAGATGTGATATGCACAAGCATGTGATATGCGCCACGCGCAGATGTGATACGCGTGAGCATATGTGATGCGTGAGCATATGTGATGCCTGAGCATGTGATGCATGAGCATGTGCGACATGCGTGAGCATATGTTATATGCGCCATGCGCATAGGTTTTAGCTTTGTGCCTTCATAATGTCTTGATTTCAAGCCTCTTGTCTATATCTTGTGGGTTGACCCGCCTCGCTCGGTGTTGAGGCGGGTACATACCTCTTCAATGAATGATGTTATTTTAATTTCATTTATCACACAGGCTACCGAAAAAAGGTTCTACATTGATAAGTGGGTCAGCATATATAGTTCCTTGTAAATGTGTGCTTCTCCACGCCTTCAAGTGAATATACATGTTGGATCTATCAGTTGTTGAATCCATTTAGTCTTTCAAACAAATGCATATTTTCATTGATCTTTGAAAGAACCTTGTTCTCTTTAGAGAGATACCCCTTTTACTATAGTTAAGAGTTGATTCCATAAAATAGCGTAGAAGATTGAACAATAAGTATATCATGGGTCATAGCAGATAGAACTGGAACTTGGGACACTTTCCAAATTTCTTTTCACCAAGCCAAAACATTAAAGATTTCAAAATCTTGTGTGGTCAGAGTGGATAAAAGTTCATTCCGGTATGTTCGCTACTTGAAGTGTTACCGCAAGCATGTTTTTATTATTTTCATATAGATATAAAAGTATTATATAAGCTAAGCATTGAATTTTTAATACTAATTTTGGTGGTGATAACATTTAGTTATGTGTTTGGGTTGTACGATATATTGGTTGATAAGGCATGTATATAATAAAAAACCCATTTGAGTCAAGAAAATCCATGAAAATCTGATGTGACATCAAATATTTTTTATTTTTTATTTTTTTAAGCATGTGTCATATATGTTGTTGCATTAGTACAACACAACAAAAGATGATAAAAAAAAAACAAAAAGCAAAATTGTATCACCATTCTTACAAGTGTGTAACACATTTGTTACATATATTTTTAGGAGAATAAAAAACTTTTGCATTTCTATTAATTTTGATTGTGTACACAAGATTCAAATTTTAGTTTAAAATATGTGATTGAGAATGAACTTCTAAAGTTTCTTTAATTCAAGTGGGTTATAAACATTAAACATATTTATTAAAGAAAAACTTTCCAAAATGTCTCTTTTGAAGAGAGAGGTTCCTTGAATGTCCTCATTTTACTTAAATTCTCTTAAAGTCCCTTACAAACTCGTCGCATGCAACGCTCTTTGGAAAAAGGGCATTGTCCTTGATAAATAAATTAAAACTCAAAAAGAGGCTTACAAACTAGTGCACCTCCCCCCTCCCGAACATTTACCAAGGAGGGGAAGAGACCACAAAAACAAAAATAAAGTTACAATCTCAGATCAAACAACTAGCCAAAACAAACAAACTAATGACAAAAGGAAAAAACTACTCAAGATTTCTTCTTTGTCTTCGTTAAGCATCCTTTGGTCATAAATCGTGCCATACCATCTGTCTCTGACTCAACATCACGTTCGTCTTCCTTAAATTTTTTATCGCGCTCATTTTCATCGTAAGTTTCATAATCATCCTCATCAGAATCTATGACTTCTCTTATATACCCTTCACAGTCACTATCCCGATCACCCGCTACAGAACGTAAAATGTTCCAATAATATTTTTCCCCTTTGGACCATTTTTTCCAAACATCTGAGGAGGGCGGGTTTTTTTTGCATCAAAGTACGTTTTGGGTTGTTTTTTTGTCACTTTCCCAAACCCCATACTCATCATCATAGGCATCATTCATGCGATCAATATCATTAATAAAATCATCAAGTGCCGAAAACCGATTACTAACCTTTACTTTTGGTTTCTTCTTTGAAGCCCCTTCTTTAATTCCCTGTTGTTCATTAGTAGATGGCTTAACAGCATTAACCAGGTTTGGTCTTTGGCCCAAGCCATTCGTTTTTGAAGGACCCGCCCCAGGAGATGGATTGGGCGTGCATGCGAAGACTTGGGATTCGGGACGACGGTTTATGAAATACCAATAAGAAATAGCCGTGTGTTCGTAACCCGTTTTCTCGGGCAAGATTTGAAACAAATAGTCGATAAGGCAACTTTTGGGATAATTCAAAAATTGTCGTATGCGACCATCTTTGGAATGTTTTCGCCGACGTCGATGAGTTTCACAATCCCATCGACAACCTTATTTTCTCCAAACTTGCCGACGAAGACGCATTTGTATCCATATTATCCAACAAAGACAATTTTTATTTTAGTTAAGGATCCATCAAGGATTATGTTTGTGTTGTTTAATTAGCGTTTGATCAATGGTTTAGGGTTGATATATGTAATGTTTTATTTCAGTTAAGGATCCAACACTAGTTAAACAACACAAGCATAATCCCTTGATGGATCCTTAACTAAAATAAAAACCGTTTTCGTCGGCAAATTTGGACACAAATGCGCCTTCATCCCAAGTTTGGAGAAAATAAGGCTGTCGACGGGATTGTGAAACACGTCGACGTCGGCGAAAACATTCCAAAGACAGTTGCATACGACGGTTTTTGAATTATCCCAAAAGTTGCCTTTATCGACGGGTCTGTTTCAAATCTTGTCGGAGAAGACGAGTTACGAACACGTGGCTATTTCTGATTGGTATTTCATAAACCGCCGTCATGAATCCAATTCGTCGAGTTTGTAAGGGACTTTTAAGGAACCTCTCCCTTCAAAAAAGGACATTTTGGGAATTTTCAATTTTATTAAATCATTGGTAAAACTATTTTTAGCATTTATTGCAACAACTCATGCCTACATCTAGCAAACCCAAATCGTAGGTTATTGGTTCTTCACGAGTCGAGCCCGAGTCAAGTCATTTCAAGCTCGAGCTAGAAATTAAATGAGACAGCTCAGCTAGGCTAGAGCTTGATTTTGAAGTTAAACGAGCTTAAGATCGAGCCAACAAGCTGAGCCGTGACCCGAGCCGAGCTTTGGTCGATTTTAGCTCAGTCACAAAAATGAGTCATCTCAGCTCAGATTGTTTCAAATTAATCTAGTTTTTTTAGCCAGTTTTATTCGAGCTTTTATCTAGTGAGCCACGAGCCCGGGGTTCGAGCCACAAGCTTTTTGAACAACCATGCTTATATTCTCATCGTAGGATGATATGCACAACGGTGTTACTTGACGAAAAACCGACATTAAAGAAAGATTGTTCACTTTTCAATAGCTACGTGATGATGTTTTTTTTAGTGTTTGGAAATATGGGCGTGTTTGGGTCAATACTGACTTCTGAGCTTATGAGTTTAAATCAAAGCATACCATTTTATAAAAGTGTCAAAATGGTTTTTTGATCAAAAGTCGATTTGAAATGAGTCATTTGAGAAAAATATTAAAATAGGTTCACCAACTATATTTTTATGGTAACTAGTGGTGCGATGGAGGTAGTTCCGGCTGCGGTAGTGATGGAGGCGAGGGCAACAATTGCGGTGTAGGGGGCGGTGAGACAAGTATAAGAGTGTACGAAAAATGATAATGAGTGGTGCTAGATTATTTATTGTTGTCTAATATTATGCGACACAAATGAACCCATATGCATTTTACAGTTTTTACTTTCACCTAAATTAATTCATTATCTAAAAAAAATGTTTCATAGTTGTCAATTATACATGTTCCCAATGGCTAACAGGGTATTACTAGAGTTTAGTGGATAGCCATATATTGACACATAAAGATGTAGAAACTGCCGAAGAATGAACTTGCAAGGTTCTTCAAATATTGAAGACAGATTTTGACCACATTAAATGCTAATCTGATTGTTTCTTTTTTTTGAACGACTAATTTGGATCACTCACAGACCACTAGAGTATCATTGTGCCACCAGTGATACCACGCGATCATATCCACCACCAAGCCACCAATTCAGGAGGAAACTCAATATTTGAGAAAAACCCCTCTTGTGAGATTCGAACCCAGGACCTTATGGTCACTAAGTCTTATCCCACAATCAAGATACCATTGAACTAGAAGTCCTTTGGTCTAATGTGATTGTTTCTAATGTTGATTTTACCACTACTTCAAAAAATATTTTTATCTTGTGGTTAACTGGTTTTTACAGTCATTTCCACGATAAAATGTTTAAGATGTGATATAGGAGGTCATGAATTCAAACCTTATAAAATGTAAATGGTTTTACAAGTGATATAACCATGTAATGATGAAAATTATAGACGGCTATAGCCATCATGGCTTGACTCTTGCGCCATCTTGACGTTCTCATTCATTTAATGAATTGGTTTTTAATGAAGCTAATTCAATTGAGATTTAGTTGGTGTTGGTTTTTTTAAAAAAGTTTTGCGGGAGTTTTTCTGTTTGTGGCGTATAGACATGAGCTTTTGTAGAGTGTTTGTTTTTCGTAGACATTACATTAAAAAACATATGCTTGGTCAGATATGGCTCAGCTTCTTTTTACCTTTTCTAACCCCATAAATGATGGTTAGGTATAAATCATATATATATTTGTATTATTTTATAGTTTTTATTTAGTTTATTGTGCAAACAGCTATACTTTAAGCGTGCTTTTGCGTTTCAGATCATTGATCATTAAAGATACTAATTGATGATATTACCGAGCATGCTTTAAAGTCTGGGGATTATTGGGTTTGATATGCCTGTGAATCTATGATTCAGAGTTAAATAGTAATAATAATAATAATAATAATTATTATTATTATTAAATACATGCATGTTACTTTGAAAGTTGTGATTACTATTATTAAAAGCTAATGAGTTAAATGTTTTTTTGCATGGAAGATAGAACCAATTTCTTTGAAGTACAGATTAAATGTTGCCTCAGCATGTTGCGTCGGTTTTTAATTTTGAATACATTTTTTTTCTTGGCTTGGGTGTGCTTGTCTTTGTTTTGAAGAAAATAAGATGTGCGTAACGACAACATTTTCTGGTACATATTACATATTTTGTTATATTCAAACGACATCCAGTTCACTTAGCAATTGTTGCCTGCCATTTTCCTCTTGATTGTTAATTCTAGAGTTTTGCCTGCATTTTGAATGGGTTACAAAGTTGAGTTTCTTAAAACGGCCGCTGGTTGTTTTAGTCCGGACACCCAGACTTCTTGGTTTCACTCACACCTGCATTTTTTTCCAATTGTAGCTTTAAAATGCGTAAGACTGTAATGTTGGTATTATGTATGTCTTTGGTTTATATACTTGTATCTTCAAAGGCTAGTCCTCTTCTAGCTCCTGTTTTGTGTGGGCATGCTTTCCTGCTTGTGAGTCTCTATTGGTGGTGTGTTGATCTGTTGTCAGGCGAATAATTGCCTCTGGTCAACAAACGCGTATTTGACACAATGCTAGAAGTCTTGCCTATACTGCTAGACGCAACAAAAGACCCGCGTTTGCAAGGTGTTCGCCTAGGAAGCATTAATATGCATTCTAAACAAACAAAACAAATCAAGACAATGCAGGAGACTGAGTATATACTACACCAAACAAATATAAATACAAATAAATACAACTAAAAGACACACAAATGTCTAGGAAATAGAATTGTCATATGCATCTTTTATATCTAAAATAAAATTAAAACATTTATACATGTTGCGGTTAACCTATACGTTGCAAATATATTTCTTCAAAGCTACACCCGATAAACGCAAACTTTAACATACAAAGTCATGGAAAAATTAAGGTAAATGAGCCACCCAAGTTATAAAATGAGAATCAGAAACACACAGACTACAAAATCATGGAACCAACCAAGATGAAACACCAAAATTGCTTGCTCAAACAGCAACCGGAAAAACAATTGCAGGTTAAATTGCTACCGTCTTCGGTGAAGGGTAACAAATCCTAGGCTGCAGTCCGTCCGGATAAGCCTCCCATCTGTTGCAACCGCTCCCATGTAGGTTGGCAGGGTTTTAACACTTTTTTCAGTTTTATTCATGTTTGGATTTGTTTTTTGACATTGACAACGTTGTATAAACAAATTGATGTATTGGTTTATTTAAACCTGTTTGCATGTGTTAGTAATCCTTGTTTCACAACTTGTTCAGTTGATGACAAAACCTAATAGCTTGTTGTGTGACATAAAGTAGGTTGATTCACATTAGTAAATAGGGCAACTGAACTATAAAAGATCTGATGACAAAGATATGTTTTCGATTACCACCTAAATTAACCGACTTTCCAGCACCATGTCTATGTTGTGTCCAATTAATCAAACGAGTTTTGTGTGAAACCTAGAATCTTTAAATTTTCTCATGACATCGTTTGTCCACCTTAACTAGTTAAACTTAGATTAAATAATCAAACAAATTTTGTAATACTGACCACATGCTCCTTGTGGATATGATACCCTACTTACCCTATCTATATAGTTTAATTAGGTTTTTGCATGACTAAAATGACGGTCATCAAAAAATCGTTGTTCTTCTTTGCATACTCTCAACTCTGGCCACCACCCTTCGCTCCTCCACTGGTCGTCGACCCATGACCAGTTGTCGCCACTGTACATCCCCTAATCCACAGATCGATATCCAACACTCGAGGCATAAACCTACCGTACACTACTTCGCTACGTCTCGTCCTCGCTTCTGTCCGCCACCGCCACTGCCTGCCATCTCTTCTGAACTTCGAAGTTGACTGTAAGTAATATAAATAGCCTTTGAATTTTTTATTTGCTAAAATTTTCTCGTAATGAGATTGAAATTAGTATTTAGGTTTTCGAGTATTTAAAAATTGAAATCAATTTATATAGCATTTGAGATTTGAGAACTCATATTGAAATGAACAGACCTAGGTTTGAATATGCTAAATGGTCTAATAAGCATCTAAAATGCTTATTAGTCTGCAAAAGTTATATATATATATATATATATATATATATATGCATCATTCTTATTAAAGGCTGCATGTCTTTGGTCCACCTCTTCTTTTATAGAAGTCTGCAAATGTGTTCTACATACTGCATACATTTTACATCTGAAAAAATAAGCGACACTTAAATTATGGTTAGTCTTTAGAGTTTAGAGTTAAATGTTATTTTAGTGCATGTTGTTTGTTCAATTATGCAACTTTAGTACCGTTTTTTAATTTATTTAAATGGCTACCTCGCTTTCTAAAACTTGCAATTCTAGCACTTTTCTAACCTGTCTATTTTGTCCGTTAAATCAGGGGCAAATTAGTAATTTTGATTATTTTATTTATTTTCTCTTTTGAGCTAAGTGCCATTTTCATACCTAATGTTTTGTTCAATTACGCAACTTTGGTACATTTTTTTTAATATATTGCAACTGAATACTTTGATTAGTTTTTAATAGATAGGCAAACCAAGAGAGACATTACATATTACAAGCAAAAGATCATCTTTAAACCCTAAATGAGTAGATCCCCCCCCCCCCACGTGCTCATTGATCCTTCAATGAATTATGATATGGGTGTTTTGCCCATGTGATTCGTCAACCATCGTTCATCTACAAATTCAATTGATATTATACTAAGAGGTGCGAAATTGTGTGATTGTAATCGATGTGTTAAAGTGCAACTGTTATCATACCTGAACTTTTGAAAAAAAATCAATGCACATAAAGAAAATACAAAATAAAAATGGCTAAGACGAACTCGGATCTTGAGCTACTAGAAGTAAATTGGCAATCAAGAACAAAAGGCTAAAAAATATGTTATACATTTCATGGTTGTTTTCATTTTCAATCATGTATTTTAGTTACCTTTTAATTGTAATATGTAATATGCAATGTCTCTTTTAGTTTGCCTATCTACCCAAAACTAATCACAGTATCCAACTGCAATAAATTCAAAAAATGATACTAAAGTTGCATAATTGAACAAACCACATGTATGAAAATGTCAGTTAGCTCAAAAAAGAAAATTAATAAAATAATCAAAATTACTAATTTGTCCCTGACTTAACGGACAAAATAGGCGGGGTTAGAAAAAATTACTAAAATTGCAAGTTTTAGAAAAATGAGTTAGTCATTTGCAATAAATTCAAAAATGGTACTAAAGTTGCGTAATTGTACAAACCACAGGTACTAAAATAGCACTTAACTCCATTATGTTATCTTGTCGTCTGAAATCAAGTACGTTTGAAAAGTGTTGCTTCTGTTTTATTCGTTTGAGTCCCTTATTATATTCTTTCTACACTTTGAGGTTTTCATTTGTTCGTTTAGGCTTTCTTTTGTTCGGTTGAAAAGCATTCTTTTAGTTTTCACTAAATGAGTCTAGCAACGACTGTCGAGCTTTTGTATTTCACTAAAAAGGGAAGTAAGGACTCTTGGGATGATTAAGGAGGTGATTCCCTCATTCTAGTATTCATTTACTCGGTGAGGTCTCCATTTGTTCGTTGGAGCTTTCATTTGTTTGTTTGAAAACTATTGCTTCAGTTCTATCACTACTGAACGAGGCTAACGGGGACTGTTAAGCTTTTGTTTTTCACTGAACGAACATACAGGGACTCATGGGATGATTAAGGAGGTTATTCCCTCATTCTAGTCTTATTTTACTCATTGCGGTCTCCATTTGTTCTTTTGGGCTTTCATTGGTTCATTTGAAAACTGTCGCTTCTGTTTTCACTGAACGAGGCTTAGCAGCGACGATCAGGATTTTTGTTTTCACTGAACGAGGCATTCAGGGATCCGTGAAATGATTAAGTATGTGATTCACTCATTCTAGTCTTTTTTTACTCATTGTGGTCTCCATTTGTTCGTTTGGGATTTCATTTGTTCGTTTGAATACCATCGCTTTTGTTTTCACTGAATGAGGCTAGCAGCGACTGTCGGGTTTTTGTATTAACTAAACGGGGGTGATTAGAGATTTGTGGGATGATTAAGGATGTGATTCCGTCATTCATGTCTTTTTTTACTCGTTGTGGTCTCCATTTGTTCGGTTGGGATTTCATTTGTTCGTTTGAAAACCGTCTCTTTTGTTTTCACTAAACGAGGCTAGAAACGACTGTTGGGCCTTCATATTAACTGAACGGAGTCATTAGAGACTTGTGGGGTGGTTAAGGATGTGGTTCCCTTATTCTGGTCTTATTTTACTCGGTGCGGTCTCCAATTGTTCTTTTGGGTTTTCATTGGTTCGTTTGAAAACTGTCGCTTCTGTTCTCACTGAACGAGGCTAACAACGGCCATCGAAGATTTGATTTTTACTGAACAGGGTATTCAGGGACTCGTGGGATTATTAAGGAGGTGAGTCCTTAATAATAGACTTCTTTTACTCTTTGTGATTTCTATTTGTTCGTTTGGGGTTCCTTTTGTTCATTTGAAAAATGTCACTTTTGTTTTCACTGAATGGGGCTATCATTAACCAATGTGCCAATCATTTAAAACCGACGCATGTGTCCACAATCACAGCTTGTACGAACGACCAAGATGGAACTAAAGAAGTAAGACAATAGTGATAACAAAAACAAGATACTATCAACGCATTGTCGCTTATGAACCAGCTTGAGTCAAGAACTATAAAGAACCGCATAAAAAGCTCTTTTTCTGTTAGGCAGTCCTCGGGCCACACCTCGTCGTTGCTACGAGGTTTGGTGGTGGTGGTGTTGGGGTGGGGGTGCTTCATGTGAGTTAGCGACGTGCGGAAGGGTACTTTCTTTTTCTGGGTTTGTAGGCCTTGTTTGGTTCTGGTTTATTATTTTAAATCTAACGAAAAGAGTGATGGATGCGGGGTTGCTGTAGAGGAGGCAGAAGCCCCTCATTCTGAAAGACAGTAAAATTTTTCGAACTCGATTTTCTTGTAAAATTTACATCGAAATGTGGGTAAAATAATATATCATAACGACTATTTTAATTCATAGAGTTAAGTGTCATATTAGTACTTGTGGTTTATCCAATTACGCAGCTTTAGTATCGTTTTTGAATTTATTGCAAATGGCTACCTCACTCTTTTAAAACTTGCAATTTTTAGTACTTTTTTCTATCACGTCTATTTTGTCCGCTAAGTCGGGGACAAATTAGTAATTTTGATTATTTTATTAATTTTCTCTTTTGAGCTAGTTGACATTTTCATACCTATGGGTTGTTCAATTATGCAACTTTTAGTACCATTTTTTGAATTTATTGCAACTAGATACTTTGATTAGTTTTAGATAGCTAGCCAAACCAAGAGAGACATTACATATTATATATTACAATTAAAAGGTAACTAAAATACATGATAGAAGATGAAAACAACCATGAAATGTATAATATATTTTTAGCCTTTTGTTATTGTTTGCTAATTTACTTCTAGTAGCTAAAGATCTGAGTTCATCTTAGCCATTTTTCTTGTATTTTTTTATGTGCATTGATTTTTTTTCAAAAGTTCGGGTATGATAATAGTTGCAGTTTAACACATCGATTACAATCACACAACTTCGCACTTCTTAGTATAACATCAATCGAACTTGTAGATGAACGACGGTTGACGAATCTCATGGGCAAAACATCGCATCGTAATTCATTGAACTTGCAGATGAACAACGGTTATGGTTTGAAGTTTCAATGAGCACGCGGGGGGGGGGGGGGGTATCTGTTCATTTAGGGT